>NC_042615.1:527107881-527259483 GCF_901001135.1 Rhinatrema bivittatum | reverse complement strand
TAGCCAAGGTGGCTTAGTGCTATCTATTTTGCCCACCAACTAGAGTGCTCAGTGAACATGTCTTCTCAATGACAGGGACATCATGAGCTCTCATTGCTCAAGGTTGGCATTGCAGTTGATAGAAAAGTTGATCTTTTTTTAAAATCAATCTGCCTTCATTTCGGTTTCCAGAATTTCCATGCGAGAGGCAAGATGATTGAAAGCAACTTGAATGTCTTGCTGCTACTCTGCTACCTGCTATGCCCCGATATACCACCTTAGTGGTCTTGCTGCCACATGCTTACCCGCTATGCCCCTGATATACCAACTTAGGAGTCTTACTTTTACCACTCTGCTTAAGTGCCATACCACTGGCTTACCACCTTAGGAACCTTGCTGCTACCACTCTGCCTTCCTTCTGTGCCCCTGATATACCACCTTAGCGATCTTACAGCTACTGCTCTGCCTATTTGCCATGCCCCAGATATAAAACCTTAGGGGTTTTATTGCCTCTTTGCCTACCTGCCATGCCCTTGGGGGGGTCATGCTGTTAATATGCCTACCTTCCATGCCTATTATATACCAGCATGGGAGTTTTGGTGCCTTCTTACTGCTTGCTGTTTGGATCTCAGTTTAGTTCTCCCATCCTGTTTGTTTGCTTGCTTACAAAATTAAGAAAAAGAGGTGGGGTGGAGGAGAAACTTGTATTTATTTTCTTTTTTCAAACTTTTTTTGGGGGTCAAAACACTCACTTTTGACCCCCAAACAAAAGTTTGAAAAAAGAAAATAAATACAAGTTTCTCCTCCACCCCACCTCTTTTTTCTTAATTTTGTTTTGCACTGTTACAATCTTAGTCTAGTTCTCTCATTCTCTTTCCATTGTTGGTTATACTGGGTGTGTTTGTTGTCCCCAGAAAAACAAAAAATTGAAAAAAGAAAAAAATATTACGGTAGTTTCTCCTTCCACCCCCATCTCTTTTCCAGCTCTCTATCTTACTGTTTTATTGCACCTTTCTAGGATCCCAGCCTAGTTCTTACTACTACTGCTCTGCATATTTGCCATGCCCAATTTCCTCCTTAGGGGTCTTGCTGCTTCTGCTCTGCCTATCTCCTATACTCCAGACCTCCCACCCAAAAATTGTAAAATTGTGCAAATAAGTTACCTAATATATTCACATATATCTCTTATAAAATAGCAACTTCTGTTTTGCCGATCTTAATTAAGTTGAACAGCGATTTGTATTTTGAATAATGGTTCTACTTTTTATTTCAATATTTAGATGGTTAAAATTTGTGTTTAATGAAGTAAGGATTTAAATTGTAATAATAAACTAAGTAAAAGGCTGGAGAGAGCATAAAAGTAGAGCTATTTTCAGCGGGAACTTTAATCCTGTAAACATCTGGCTTACATTACCACAGGCTGGTATAATTCTGCTAGAAATTATCCTGCAGGTATTAAAACTCCAATCACACAAACGAGTGCTCTTAGGGCCGGATTTTAAAAAGGCCCGGCAAGCACATAAAGCCCCGGGACACGTGTAAGTCCCGGGGCTTCACAAAAGGGGTAGTCCGGGGGCGATTTCGGAGTGGCCTGGGAGAGAACGGAGGAAGGCAGTGTGGCTCGGCGAGTGCAAGGTGCACAATTGTGCACCCCTTGTGCGCGCCGACCCCAGATTTTATAACATTTGCACGCCTGCGCACGCATGTTATAAAATTGGGTGTACATATGCGCGCACCTTTTTAAAATCTAACCCTTAGGTTCTAAGTTCAATATATTTATTTTTGTAAAGAGTAAGGCATTCCCCGATTCCAACTCAGGCAGTAGATTTTAGCTCTGAATACATGAAGCCGCCGGAATATATTGTATAATGTTTAACTATTGAGAGCACAGCTACAGTCTCAGAAATATACAAAAAAGCTTTTCCTTAAACATTTTTTTCACTATTTTTTATATTAGAATTAATAGCATTTTAGAAAGGAAACACAGTAGACACTCACGATACACATTTAAGGGTAGATTTTAAAAGAGCATGCGTCCATGTGCACGCGCTACCCGGCGCGCGCACATGGACGTCCAATTTTATAACATTGGTGCACAGATGCGCACATTTATAAAATCGGGGGTTGGCGCTCGCAAGGGGATGCACACTTGTGCATCCTGTGCACGCCAACGCCCGCGGCCTTCCTCAGTTCCATCCCAGTCCACTCCAATTTCAGAGTGAACTGGGAGGGAACTTCCCAACCCCTTACACTAACCGCCCTTCCCCTAACCTACCTGCCCCCTAACCCTAACCTAGCCCCCCCAAAATCTTTATCTTACCTTTAGCGCCTGCCCGCGTTGGCACCCTGCCAGCATGTGATCCCCCGGCTCAGCAGCAAATGGCTGCTGAGCCGGGGGCCTCTAGCCCCGCCCCCTCCCCGGACCTCCCTGCCCCCTCCCCGCCTCTTTCCCAAAGCCCCGGGACTTACATGCGTCCCAAGGCTTTACATGTGTGGCCGGGCCTTTGAAAATTGGCCAGTCACGCGTAGCTCTTTTAAAATCTGGCCCTTAATGTATATTAAAAAAAAAAAAATTCTCTGCCTTCACTGTTTTTTATCTTTCCATTTTCAATAATAATAGATATTCATTTTAGCCCCTTTAGCTCTAATCGAAATGCAATATTTTGGAACCCTGCATGTAATGATCTTTTTTCTTGACCATAATAGAGAGGAGTTGGATTTGTGCAGTACTCTCCTGTAAACGAATTACTGGATACAACCATTTTCTGACCTACTAATCATTCTACAGACAATTCTGAAGGGTATAGGTATATTCCATACCATTTGTACTTGTGTTATATAAAATATATTATCTCAAAATAAGTCTAGTCCATTTTTTATGCAATATAAATATATATGTGTATTTCTTTTTATATATGTTGTTTTAAGTTCTTTTATTAAGCTTTTTTTTATTAAGTTACTCATACATGTGTCTTTTTTATGTACCTATTCATATTAATGTATTTTTTAACAAACTTTCTTTCAATATTAATATAGCCCCTGAAGCAGCCCTTGTTTATGAGCAAAATTCGGCCCGAGTCGGGCAGTCTATCATGTGATTAATAAATCTTCTTCTGACACTGATCCACTTCTGTTTTTTGGCTTTTCTTCACCATGGAGCGATACAGAGGCATTATGACAGCCATCTATCGTATTATTTACCATTCCCTTCTTAATAATTCCTAACATTCTGTTTGCTTTTTTGATCACCACAGCATTTTGAGCTGGCAATTTCAATGTATTATCCAGTATGACGCCTAGATCTCTTTCTTGGGTGGTAACTCCTAAGATAGAACCTAACATTGTGTAACTACAGAAAGGGTTATTTTTCCCTATATATATCACTTTGCACTTGTCCACATTAAATTTCATCTGCCATTTGGAAGCCCAGTGTTCCAGTCTCACAAGGTCCTTCTGCAATTTATTACAATCTGTTTGAGATTTAACTTCTCTGCATAATTTTGTATCATCCGCAAATTTGATCCACCTCATTCGTCTTGCCCCTTTCCAGATAATTTTAAATATATTAAAAAGCACTGGTCCAAGTACAGATTCCTGAAAAAC
The DNA here is from genome assembly GCF_901001135.1 of Rhinatrema bivittatum. Classification (NCBI taxonomy): domain Eukaryota; kingdom Metazoa; phylum Chordata; class Amphibia; order Gymnophiona; family Rhinatrematidae; genus Rhinatrema; species Rhinatrema bivittatum. The sequence continues at coordinate 527,255,901 of NC_042615.1, read as the reverse complement.
TGCACTGTTTACTTTTTTCCTCTGTGAAACAGACATTTAATCTTTCTCTATTTCCTGTGTCTTTAACCCGCTTGCAATCCACAAAAGGACATCACCTCCTATTCCATGACGTTTTAGTTTTCTTAGAATCCTCTCATTAGGGACGTTGTCAAATGCCTTCTGAAAATCTAAATATACGTCTATTGGTTCACTTTTATCCACATATCTATTAAGCCCTTCAAAAAAATGTAGGAGATTTGTGAGGCAAGACTTCCCTTGGGTAAATCCATGCTGGCTGTGTCCCATCAAACCATGTCTATCTAAATGTTTTGTGATTTTATTCTTTATAACAGTTTCCACAGTTTTTCCCGGCACTGAAGTCAGGCTTATAAATGATTTTTATAAAATACCATTTGTGCAAATGATAGGTTACTTACGTGCATATGTGATAATTTTCCACACGTAATCCCTTGGAAAGTTTACTGATAAGAGTATTGGTGTTAATTTCTGATGGCCATATTTCAAAAAGGAGAGACAGGATAGAAATAGTCTAGAGAAAGGTAACCAAAGAGAAGTGGGGGCTGCACCAAAAGATGAGGCTTCAGGACCTAAATATGTATACCCTACAAAAGAAGAGATGGGGAGGGGGGATGAAGGTTGATACAGAATGTAAAATACCTGAAAGATATTAGAAATACAAAAGAAACAAACCTTTTCCACTGGAAAGAATGCTTTAGTACTAGGGATCATGACATGAAACTCTGGGACTCATTAACAACATCAGGAAAATAATTTCTTTTTTCACAGAAAGGATGGAGAATGTCTGTAACATCCTCCCAGAGGGTGTGATGAAGACAAACCATAAAGGAATTTAAAAGGGTGTGGGATAAACGTGGAAGATCCGTAGTAGCAAGAAAATGTAAATGAAGCACTGGGGTAAAGTGTGGCAGCTTTTCTGCCTGTTGGTAACCTGCATGGAGCAGAAGTTGCAACGGTGAGCAGAATGTGAGGGGGGTAATGTGTGTGGCCTGGAAATTACAACTCTGCACACCTTACTGGGTAGATTGCATGGACCATTTTGCCCTTTATCGGCCATCATTACTATGTAGATGACTCTGGAGCCCACATTATTCTTGTTCAAGTGCACTCTGCCAAGAATGAATCGGCAAAGAATCAGGTATCTGTGCAGAATTTTAATAAGTAAAATGTAATGGTACTTTCTGAGTGCTCCATGTTGGAAAGGACACCGCCCTTCCCCCCCCCCCCCCCCAAAAAAAAAAATATTGTTCCTGTTTCCTACTCTCTTTCTCTCTTTTACAAAAATTCCCTTGCCCCAGTGCATTTTGCTGGGAAGTTAAGATACTTCCCTCTTTCATATTCTGGATCTCCCATTCAAAATACTACAGATAGCAATATAGGTGTGCGATGCCACTAGCGCGGGTGGTGTGGGAAAATGAAGTTCTGTGTCTTCAGGAAAAGTCCATTAAAAAAAAAGCAAATATGCTCTGCCATTGCAACAGACGCTCACTCAGTTATGCCACCTTACTTCTTTTTTTCTCCTCAGATACTGGTGTTTAATAACAAACTTTCAAATAAGATTACAGTCATTCCAGGAAAAATTGAGGAGATCCTTCTTCCTGAGCAAGTAGATGTCATTATTTCCGAGCCTATGGGGTATATGTTGTTCAATGAGAGAATGCTGGAAAGCTACCTCCATGCCAAGAAATGGCTAAAGGCAAATGGTGAGTCTAGCAGTGCATCTGTGCCAGCAGCAACTCAGGCCTGTGATCACTCTTTGCAATCAGACCCTAGAGTTGGTTGATTGCTGAGCATGTACAGTATATATTGGTTGGTTTGTTATTTTTGTCTGTGTAAGCACTAGCAAGCTAACCAGTGAGGTCATCAATCCCAATCAGCAAGATACAAGTAAAGCTCCTGCGTTTTCTATTGCAGTAAGGGTGGATTCTCTGGCGAGGGTTAGAAGTTCTGCGTCATACTTGCATGCATTTGCATTTATCTGAAAATTACAAAGTCGAGTTTTATTGAGAACCCTATTTCATGTATTTCCTTCAATTAAAAAAATGTTCTTATCTTTGTAGTGTGGCCAACCTTGCTTACCTTTGTTCTTTAATTAGTTCTTTCCATTGTCCATTTGTTTTCTACCTTTTTTTTTTTACCTTTCAGTCTCTTTTTTCTTTCTCCAACTGTTTTTTTCTTGCTCCTCTATCCCTCCTGTGCTACCATGCTCTCTGTTTCTTCCTTTCCATAGGTTGCTCATTTTGTTCTATCTTCCTCCATTTCACCAGACTATCCCTTTCTCCTTGCCTTCTTTCCCTGTGCTGCTCTTTTCTTCCATTCTTCACTCTTGTTTTTACCTAGGAAGTAAAGACAGGTGACGACAAAAGAATTGCTCTTTAGGAGAAGACATAGGCCCGCCCCCCCCTCGCCTCCTGCGAAAACAGGGCGAGAGGGGGGGGCAGGCCTGCGAAAGCCCACAGCCTTTGCACCATGGCAGTGCGCCCGGCTGCCAGCTTTCGCACCGAATAGCACCACCGTGAAAGGTGGTGCTATTTGGCGTACTACTGCCGATGATAATTTTAGTAACATTATCGCCGGCAATGAAGACACCGCCGACTCCGCCCCCTCACCGCCCTGACTCCTCCCCTCCCCTAATTTGCATGATATCACATGCGAAAAGGCCCTTTTAGCATGCGATAAGCCCTTAGAAAATAACCCCCATAGTGACTTAACAAGAAGGATAAGGTGCTACAAATGATTATGAGTCTTACTGGCTGACAGGACATGTGCTTTGCATGCTGACGACAAGCCCAAGTGCTTTGCAATATGAATGTAATAGGTACTCTGCCCCTTCAGGATGACATTCCTGGTGCCAGACTGTGCATATGATAAGCCTACAATAGGAACACTTGCTTTTTCATTATTTTTCTACCTGCCTTGCTATTTCTTGAAATTAAATCCATGATCAAATATTGAGTTCTGCTTCACAGACAAGCTTGGGAGAGAGAGAATAGTGACAATCCCCAGGGGCCCATATTCTTACAGTCTCATCCCCCCCCCCCCCCCCATTCCTACAACTGTTGGAATATTCCTCTCCTCTCCTCACCCATACACCCCAGTTGTTGTCTCTCTTCTCCCTCTCCTGCCATAGACCTTTGTGTCTATCCCATGCCCTTTTAAATTCCATTACTGTTTTGCCTCTGCCACCATTTGCTAAATGTTATCTTGTGTCTCTTAACAAAATTGCCTCAGACTGTCTGCCAGCTGCTGAATGATTGTTGCTTGCCAGAACTGAAAAAAATGTGATTTGCTGCTAGTGTGTGTTTCAGATTGCTGCATGCATGGTTTGACCATGGGAACTGCAAGACGAGTAAAGAAAGGCAAACAGTTTCCATAAGCTAAAGAAACTGGGCATAGTACACCGTTAGGGGAAAAAAAGCCTTAGTAAATCTGACTTTAAATAGCAACATCTAATATTTAATTAGAAAAAAACCAGTCCATTTTATATTTGTAGATAATTTATCATAAATACCTTTTTTTAAAAAAATAATTGTTCGAAAATGCTGTGGGAAAAAGTTTTCCTGCAGCTTGCAGTGCAACGGCCCAGCTGTGATTACCACACCCCTGCTGACCAGAAACAGAGGCTGAGACTTGCCAATCAGTTGACTAGTCTGATTGACTGTGCTCCTCATCTCCTGCAGTGCTTTATAATATTACTACACTCTCAGACAAGTGTTGTACTCATGCATATATATGTATGTCTTTTGGCTTTTAGGAATGATGTTCCCAACATTTAGTGACATCCACATGGCTCCATTTTCTGATGAGCAGCTCTACATGGAACACTATAACAGAGCCAATTTTTGGTAATATTTAGTGAATAATGTTTTCTCTTTAAATGTGTGTAAAATTCAGTTGAATCTTACATGGTATAGAAAGAAAAAATCTGCAACTTTAGCCCAACAGTCCAGATTCGAACCCCATAAATAAATATGATGATGATTGACTTTTCTTCCTCCTCCATCTTCAGTGTGCCTAACATAGCAATCACAGTTATAATCCTAGCTACAAAATAGACTGGGGCGATTTTGTATTGTGATTGGTTAAATAGATACCAACAGTGTGGTGTAGCTATCATTTATTTATCTATATGGTGTATCTAAAGCCAAAAATACCGTATACAATTTTAATCTAATATGCACAGAAGAATAGTCATGCCTATATCATTGGGCACATAGTATCACATGCAAAATATGGGCCGGATTTTTAAATCTACGTGCGCGGGGTACATTTGTGCGCGCCACCTGGCACGCACAAATGTACACCCGATTTTATAACATGCGCGCTGAGCCCTAGGGGAATCCCGAAATTGGAGCAGCCTCGGAGGGAACTAGCATTGGTCATCTAGGCTCCAATGCTGATACTTGCAAGTTTCAAACTTGTCAGAGAATTAGTCCCTTTTTGTGTATGCTACCATGAAATCCATTTCAGCCACTGTGCAGCTCTGTTAGCCAGCTAACTATCACTGTATATTCAGTGGTGTGACAGCGCTACTGAGCCACACCACTGCATATACCCGGCTATCATAAAGTTAGCCAGAGAAGCTTATCTGGATAATTTTAGGATAGCCCTAATCCAGCTAACTCAGCTCTTCCCCATTACACCCATCTCCCTCCCTCGATTTAACCAGCCAGATACTTAACTGGATAAGTGACTTATCTGGCTAAGTGGCACCCACTGATCCTAGCCAGATAACCAGCAGCGGCACTTAGCCAGATAAGTAGTTCTTATCCAGGTAAGTGCATTTTGAATGTCAGCCAACATGTGCCCAATATTGCGAGCATATATGCCTATTGATATTTAAGTTCTACAGTGTACTCTTCAAACATCCCGAGGTTGCATCTCCGACTCCTGATCTCTTTTATCAGGCCAGTCCCTTTCTATAATCATGAAGTAAGTAAGTACAGGGGATTTTTTTAAGGTGCTTGAAATATGTTTATGAAAGATGTGTGAATGGTGAGTATCTAAAGCTGGAGCCTTGCTGATTGGTGCTACTGTTCAGAAGTTTCAAGCTTGTGCTAATTCAGCCATTTTTCTCTGATGTAACATGCACAAAACATTAGGGATATGAATCTTTTTCTGACGAATTTAAATATCGTACGATATTTCTTAATTCGTCAAAAATTCGTGAAAAATGAGAAACGATCGCATTTCCCCCGAATTTTCATCAAAAATCGTTTTTCAGCTTAGTGTGCGCACAAACTCCCGTTAGTGCGCACTGACAAAAATAGCAAAAAATAACAAAAAGTAACAAAAATTAACGGTTTTTGTTAGTGCGCTCTAACTCCCCATTAGTGCGCGCTAACAAAAACAGTTAATTTTTGTTACTTTTTGTTATTTTTTTGCTATTTTTGTTACTGCGCGCTAATGGGAGTTTGCACGCACTAATCCGAAAAAACGATTTTTCCATAAAAAAAATAAATTCTGATCCGCAGGAAACTGAGATTTTCCCGCGGCTACATGAACCCGATAGGAGAAATGATGGGGCACCCGATTCACATCCCTATAAAACATACAAAAAAAGGATCTTGTAGCAGCACCTTGTGCTTTTTAGATTTTCCTGTATGTCTTTATTGATTTTGATCTAAATATGAGAAAAACAGAGCCCTAGTGTCGCATTCTATAATAGGCCACTTTTGTTCAGAGTTTGTATGCTAGTGGGGCTCAGAAAGACAGAACTTCTTGTTGTTTCACATTCTGTTTCTTGGCTGCTGCCCATGGAGAAAGATACAAGTGAAAAAATTTGGATTAAGGAAAACCTTGGAATCACAAAATGAATTTAAATAATTTTCTGTGCAAATTAAAATTCATTAAAATTATGTGCATATCCGGCACAATATATATATATTTTTTACTGTTTTACTTTACGTTTCTTCTGTGGGGATACTGGATGTGGTGCAGCAGCAGCAAAGATATACAAGTGAATCCATGGGACTGAGCAGTCTTGCTGAGTCAGTTCTGGATCATCAGCGCCTTAGTGTCTGTGCTGCAGGCCGACATTTTGCTGCCATGCCATGCCTGCATGCAAATGTCAACCACTTCCATTTTTCCAAAACTGATTGCAAACTACTTTAAGGGGGCGATTTTTAAAACTATGCAGATTATTGCAAAGTCTTCTTTTAAAAATTACCTATGGAAAAAGTATCTGTAGAGATTAGCACCTCTTTTTGTTCTGCTGAATAACTATTTTTCCTGAAAAAAAATGTATAGCTTTGGAAGATGCAAAACTAGGTACGTTGCCTGCCTTCCCTGAAGTAACCCATCTCTGATCCTGCTTACTTTTCCCACAGGTGATAGTACATGCGTTGTTGATCTCAGTGCATACGTTTAGCTGCATACAGAGTGGATAATGTTCAGACCTCATGGCTGGAAATTAATTATGTTATTCAGAGACAGAAGACTAGAGGAAGGGGGGGGGGGGGGGGTTTCACACCACAGAAATTAAAGAGCAACAAGGGGAGGCCCAGTTTTTGGACACCTTCAGAATTTGGTGCCCTAGGCAACATGCCAGACAGCCCTTCTACATGGGTAAATGGCATTTGAAGATTGTCCTCCCTCTTGAATTAGTTGAAATATAAAAATGTTTATTACAATTTGCTACAGTTCAAAGCCAAGGAAAGTAGATGTCTTCTTTATGCGAGAAAAACAAAGACAAAATGATAATGCAGCACAAACAAGCATTACGTGAAATAATGAAGAACATTGCTTCATATTTGATTTTTGGAAGATATTGATTCTGATACTTTTAAGAACCTTGATTATTTAACATAACAAAGCATGTATGCCAACATAATGCACTACAAAGGAACGTAAATGGATATATCTTTGAGAATTATAGTTATTTTACTCTAAAGTATTGCTGTGATTGAGGGACATCTAGGGGTTACTAACAGGTATTACATGATAACAGCCAGGATGGTTCTAGAGGGAAAGTAGATGGCCTTGCAAATACAACATGGTATTGAACTGTTACATTGTGGGAACAATTTTCAAATAGCCTATGTAGGTGCAAATGATGTGGGCATGTTAAAAATGTGTACTTTACCCAAATTTTTAAAATGTATTTCCCTTTGGAAATGAGTGCATGCAAAGCAGGAACGCTGCTATTGCACTTTCTACCTGCTATTTCTGCAGACGATGGGATGGGAGAAGAAAATAACAAATGCACATTTGAAAAACTGAATGTTTGTGCCCAGTTTCCTCCCTTCAAGCTAAATACCACAGGAATGCATTATTGCCCCATAGCTTAAAGTACATACATTATGGAACCTGCTCATTCTTTTAGCCTTCATTTGAAAGAACAGTTTTCAGTTAGGTGATTTTAGCCGAATAAATACCTGTTTACCTGAATTGCCCTCCCTGAGTATTACAATACTGAAACACTACTAAAAACAAAAAAGAGAGAAAACAATATCTTGCAATTCCATGTGCATTCAGGGTTGTGGAAAGGACAAACACCCAAGGAAATCACCCTGAGAGTGTTCAGTATTATGCCAACTACTGGTAGCAGACCTTGTTAAAAAAAAAAAAAAAAAATCAGTAGTAGGCTAGGGTAGTAAAAACAGACTTGATTCAGGTTAGTCACTTTCCCAGTTATTTATTCCCAGGCTTGGGTGGTGTTGCAGGGCCTGTAAATAGCAATTGCCTCTCTGCTCACGTATGAAACGAGGTGGAGAGACTGCTGTTGCTAGGAGTATCCTGCTATCTCAGCCAGTCTTCTGAGTGTCTCTAGGAAGGCTTTTGTGTCATCCTTCAGGCCCATTTTCACGAGAAGAGTCTCTGTCTGGGGTATGGGCTTGCTCTTCGTCACAGTGAGAAAGGTAAACCTAACGATGAGGAAATTGATAATTGATGCACAAGATAGTGGACTATGCACAAGATGGTTCACAGCCAGTGTAAAAAAAAAAAAAGTTTAAAACAGCCAAATGCAAATTCTGTAAAATAAAACTGGAAATGATTACACATATCCATATGCTGGCTTTGATTTGCTGATGTCAGAAGAGAGGCACATTAAGATGGCACAGCTCATCCACTGGAAATATGTAACACTATAACATTGCTGTGCCAGAAAAACACTGAAATCACAAACCTGACAGAATTGTAGACTGAGGAAGTTATCACAGTGGCATTTTGTGGGTCTCCAGCCAGTGGCGTAGCCAGAATTGATTTTTTGGGTGGGCACAAGGTTAACATAGGTGGGCACAAGGCATGCAGGTCTACTAGTTGTTTTCTTACTGATAAATAATGCCATATACTGCACCCTAGAATGGCTTTCTAAATAGTTTGCAACAGCCATTATGTTCATGTATGAAACTTTAAATAATTTACTTCAATTATTTCAAGTATAGAAAAACAATCAAATCCAATCATATAATAAAACAAAATTAATGTATTCTTTCATGAACCATCTTTGCAGAAACCCAGAAATCTTCATAAATACAATAAAATATAATTAATCATCAGAACAGGTGCAGCGCAAAGCTGCGGCAATTCACATTACAAGTAACATGAAAAAAAAAAATTCAAATTCTGGTGTAATCTCAGCAAAAAATAACCCTCCACTGCTATTTTGTGAAGTAACAAACTCTTGCAAAGAAAGAGGCATCTGGAACCTTGCCAAACAATCACAGCACTGACTCTCAGGATTCAAACAGCAACCTTATGAAAAAGCAGCAATGCAATACTACACCCAGGCCCTAGAACATTAATACATCACCTACGGGAATAACAGAACAGGCTGGACTACTACTACAGAGAAACTATATGCTAGAAATACTCATTTCTGTCACAAACAGGCAAAACTGAGACCGACCTTTACCTAATATAGAAATAAGAGACTATAAATTAGAACAGAAACATGTAGATAAAGCCAAAATAGAAAGCCTGAGAAACTAAAATGTCTGAACAGTGGAATACTTAAGAAAGAGCAAATACAAAAATATAAGAATGCACATTCCCAAAGATGACATATTTAAATTGCTAACATCTCTCTCTCTCTCTATATATATATATATATAATTTTTTTTTACCTTTGTTGTCTGATCTTTGTATTTTTCTAATCAGTTGGTCCTGGTCTCTCTTTCCCATTTTTTCCCTTGTCGCTCATTTCCTAATTCCTCTTCAGTGTCTTTTCTACTACTGTCTTCTTCCTTCCACACACACACACATATATACATAAATGCTTTCTCTCACAGACTCCCTCACACACTCAGGCTCTCACTCTCATATGCTCTCCCCCCCCCCCCCCAGCTCACATTCTCTGCAGACACACATACAAGCTCTCACTTTCTCACCCCTCCCCAGGCTTATATTCTTATGCACACACAGACGCACATCCAGGCACCCATTCTCATCCACACACACAAACCCATTCTCCCATTCTCACCCACACATACACACATTTAAGGTCCCATTCTCACCCACACATACACACTTTCAAGCACCCATTCTTACCCCACATATTCAAGCTTCCATTTTCACCCACACACACAAACCCAGGCTCCCATTCTCCACCCATATATATACACATTCAAGCTTCCATCCTCACCCACATATTCAAGCTTCCATTCTCACCCACATATTCAAGCTTCCATTCTCACCCACACACACACAAACCCAGGCTCCCATTCTCACCCATATATACACACATTCAGCTTCCAACCTCACCCACATATTCAAGCTTCCATTATCACCCACACACATTCAAGACTCCATTCTCACTCCCATACGCACCCAGGGTCCGATTTTCACCCACACACACACAAGGCTCCCATCTCATCCTCACATACACATTCAAGCCTGTGCACAGTTTCCGCTTCCTTCCCCCAGAGCAGGAAGATCAGCTGCCTCTCCTGCTGCCATCGGCCTCCTGCTATCTTCGGGGCCGTATGGCCGACCCATCTTCCTGTGGGGCGGGGGGGAGGAGAGCGGAAGCGCCGCGCACAGTTTCCGCTTCCTCCCCCCAGAGCAGGAAGATCAGCTGCCTCTGGCCTCCTGCGTACAGCCGACCGATCTTCCTGTTGGGGGGGGGGGAGAAGAGCGGTTCTGGGGGGAGGAAGCGGAAACTGCGCGGCGCTTTCCGCTCTCCTCCCCCCCCCCCCCAAACAGGAAGATCGGTCGGCCATACGGCCCGAAGATAGCAGGAGAGGCCAGCTGATCTTCTTGCTTTGGGGGGAGGAAGTGGAAGCTGTGCACGGCGCTTCCGCTCCCCCCTCCCCCCGCAAACAGGAAGATCGGTCGGCCCATTGGTTGTAGGACGCTTCCCCACGTGTGCCGTGATGGCGTGCCAAGCATGGGTTCTCCTCTTCACTGTCGCGGGGATGGGATCCCGCGACAGCCCTTGCAGTTCTGGTGTCAGTTGGGTGGGCCTGGGTCTAAATTGGGTGGGCAGCTGCCCACCCAGGCCCACCCGTGGCTACGCCACTGTCTCCAGCACCTAGGGCCAATACCTATTTGTGCCTGCCCTCCTCCTTTCCTCCCCCCTCCCCCCTTGTCCTTCTCATAGTAATATTTAAAGTCACAGAAGACAGAAATAATACAAACACAAAAGGAAACTTTAGGAAGGACCATTGAAACTGGGGTTCAGGGGGCATGCATGCTAGAACCAAAGGAAGCTGAAGACTCATGCCAACTGCATAGGCTCAGAAACAATGGAGAGGCTTCATGGAATCAGGGCTGAGCAGCAAGCTGATACCGTATTACAGCTCTGTTTCTATAGTATGAAGGAACGGTTGGTTTTATAAAATAAAAATCAGCCTGCCCCTTACTGTATTTCGAGTTAAGATGCACTATTCTCTATAACCTGAGAGTGGAGGATATGCAGAGAGATGAAACCTGGCTCCAGATTTTTATATCTTGCTTCTTTAAATGGAGCTCATAGCCCTACCACACATGCTATTTACAGGCCCTGCAACAATTTAGCCAGCCACGTAGGTACTGCCAATACCCTAATTTAATTATTACCTGCTTTTTCTGGCCCATGATACATAAGGAGGTCAGAAACCTTTGCATTTTTGTGCCCTGAATGCCAATATCATAGAGAGTTAACACTAGAGTACCACTGGTGCCACTTCCAGTAATCATTACCCAATTTAGCAGAATTGAAATGGACCTAGTAGTTCCTCTGTACAAAAGTGAGGGGAGGGCTCCAGTATAGGTTCCAATCTATATTTGCCAACCCTGGGTAATCCCCTTGTACTCCACCCTACTAAGATAACCATAAGGGAATTGATTAAAATGTTTAGTCATGGAAATCCCTCATAAATTCTAACCTATTAAGGAAGCAATTTCATGTCTTAGCTATTACAAGAGGTGTGCAAATCAATATGCACTTCAGTTTATCAGACTAATGATGGTTCAACCAAATCAGGAAGAAAATTCTTTTTCACTCAACGCACAATTACGCTCTGGAATTTGTTGCCAGAGGATGTGGTTAGTGCAGTTAGCTGAGTTTAAAAAAAGGTTTGGATAAGTTCTTGGAGGGAGAAGTCCATTAACTACTATTAATCAAGTTGGACTTAGTAGCATGGGATCTTCTTAGTGTTGGGTACTTGCCAGGTTCTTGTAGCCTGGTTCGGCCTCTGTTGGAAACAGGATGCTGAGCTTGATGGACCCTTGGTCTGACCCATGCATGGCAATTTCTTACGTTCTTAAGAAGTTATTATTAAGAATTCAAGGGATGGGAATACATAGATCCCTTACTTGCGTTTGCAGTCAGAGAAGTACCTTCATGCCTTTACTGGTTTTCTCCTGCTTCAAGTTACTCTACAGACAACAATCTTGGGGGATACTGGATGTGGTACAAGAAATCCATGAAGAACTATACCCTGAAGGGAGAATGCTGTCCTTTATGCACCCAAATTACAAGAAAAGCTGAACTAAGCAGCCAGATTCACAAAAGAAAACCTTCAGAAAGCTCAAGAAAAACAGGCCCAGGGGATAGGTTTCTACTACTAATCCTCTCCAATCATAAATGGAGAGGATCTATTGAAATCTAGAGGAGGAAATAGGCTGGTTGGCTATAAGGCCTACCAGTCTGGCCACAGAAAATGCACACAGATATATCGTGTTAATTTGTAAAAGCTAGATTCTCTAGGGATGCCCTGCTCATTACAGATGAAAGGACTCAGGTCCTCCAGTCAGCAAAGTACAGGGCAGGAAAAAACTGAACATTGCGTGAACAGTTTTGTTGTACAAAATACTCAAGCCCACGTTTTAATCAAACTGCTTCTTGAATGTATTCTAACCAACCAACTAGTTAACCACCATACACATACTGAACTGAGGAAAACAATGCAAGAGAAGCTGTGTCTTTTGCCCAAAGAATAAAAGGAGAGAAGTGGATAAACAAGTAAAATAAATGCTGGAGCTGAGTATCTTAGAAACTTCCAGTACTTGAGCTAGTCCAGTAGTTCTAGTATCAAAACCAGATAGGTCCAGTAGGTATATGTTTTCTTTTTCCAGGTAAATTTGATATCAAAATTTGATGTCTATCTGATTGCCATACACCAGTGAGCTTCTAGGTTAATAGTTTATTTTTCTCAATATTTTTGCCCTCTCAAAAATTCATTAAGGACAGTTTACATATTTATTTTAAAAAAAGGCAATGATGTACTCATTTTTAAGCCTAGGTCACTGTCATCTTTGTTCAGAAACAGCATGCGCTATATCAAGAGCAAAAATACAGCTAATCCTACCTCTGCATTAGAGAGGAGGTCTTTACAGAAAGACAACTACCTGGGGAAGGGTTTAAGGAGCCGCATCACAGGATGTCTTTAAGAAAAGTAAAGTCTTCCCTGAGAAGGGCTCAGGAAGTCACATCAGAGAGAAGGTGCTTATAGAAAGGTAAGTGCTCCCCGGAAAAGGGCTCAAGGAGCGGCAATACCACTAAATTATACCTAACCAAAGGTGACTGGGAAATCCTTCTAGAAGAGAAATTGTGAAAGAAGACAGCTTTTGTTACTCCTCAGGGGTTACATCAGTTCACTGTGAATCCTTTGTACTTCACGGAGCTGCAGCCTCCTTCCAATACTTAATAGATGTGGTTCTGTGGCCTCAGTAACAGCATTCTTCAGCATACTTCAATGATGATGTAATCCAGTTGGAGTGGGAGTTTCATCTACTTAAAGTGGTAGCAGGACTATTATCTTTAATTAGATTGGAGAAAGATTGGATGATTCGCAAAACTCCACCAAGTGCTGTCTGGCATGAAGTGAAACCCAGAATGTAAGAACATAAGAACATGCAATACTGGGTCAAACCAAGCGTCCATCAAGCCCAGCATCCTGTTTCCAACAGTGGCCAGTTTCAGGCATAAGAACCTGGCAAGTACCCAAAAACTACATCTATTCCATGTTATTGTTGCTAGTAATAGCAGTGGCTATTTTCTAAGTGAATTTAATTAAAAGCAGGTAATGGACTTCTCCTCCAAGAACTTATCCAATCCTTTTTTAAACACAGCTACACTAACCACATCCTCTGGCAACAAATTCCAGAGTTTAATTGTGCGTTGAGTAAAAAGAACTTTCTCTGAATAGTTTTAAATGTGCCACATGCTAACTTCATGGAGTGCCTCCTAGTCTTTCTATTATCTGAAAGAGTAAATAATCGATTCACATCTACCTGTTCTAGACCTCTCATGATTTTAAACACCTCTATCATATCCCCCCTCAGCCATCTCTTCTCCAAGTTGAAAAGTCCTAACCTCTTTAGTCTTTCCTCATAGGGGAGCTGTTCCATTCCTCATCATTTGGTTGCCCTTCTCTGTACCTTCTCCATCGCAACTATATCTTTTTAGAGATGCGCCAGAATTGTACATAGTATTCAAGGTGCGGTCTCAACATTGAGCGATGCAGAGGCATTATGACATTTTCCATTTTATTCACCATTCCCTTTCTAATAATTCCCAACATTCTGTTTGCTTTTTTGGACTGCTGTAGCACACTGAACCAACAATTTCAATGTGTTATCCACCTATGACACCTAGATCTCTTTCTTGGGTGGTATCACCTAATATGGATTCTGGAACCTAACATTGTGTAACTATAGCATGGGTTATTTTTCCTTATATGCACACCTTGCACTTACCCACATTAAATTTCATCTGCCATTTCAATGTCCAATTTTCTAATCTCACAAGGTCTTCCTGCAATTTGTCACAAACTGCTTGTGATTTAACTACTCTGAACAATTTTGTATCATCTGCAAATTTGATTACCTCACTCGTAATATTTCTTTCCAGATCATTTATAAATATATTGAAAAGTAAGGGGTCCCAATACAGATCCCTGAGGCACTGCCCATTCCCTTCCACTGAGAAAATTGTCCATTTAATCCTACTCTCTGTTTCCTGTCTTTTAGCCAGTTTGTAATCCATGAAAGGACATTGTCACCTATCCCATGACTTTTTACTTTTCCTAGAAGCCTCTCATGAGGAATTTTGTCAAACGCGTTCTGAAAATCCAAGTACACTACATCTACCTGTTCACCCTTTATCCACATGTTTATTAACTCCTTCAAAAAAGTGAAGCAGATTAGTGAGGCAAGATTTGCCTTGGGTAAAGCCATGCTGACTTTGTTCCATTAATCCATATCTTTCTATGTGTTCTGTGATTTTGATATTTAGAACACTTTCCACTATTTTTCCTGGCACTGAAGTCAGGCTAACCAGTCTGTAGTTTCCTGGATCGCCCCTGGAGCCCTTTTTAAATATTGGGGTTACATTAGCTATCCTCCAGTCTCCAGGTACAGTGGATGATTTTAATGATAAGATTACAAATTTTTACTAATAGGTCTGAAATTTCATTTTTTAGTTCCTTCATAACTCTGGGGTGTACACCATCCGGTCCAGGTGATTTACTACTCTTCAGTTTGTCAATCAGGCCTACCACATCTTCTAGCTTGACTGTGATTTGGTTCAGTCCATCTGAATCATTACCCATGAAAACCTTCTCCATTACGGGTACCTCCCCAACATCCTCTTCAGTAAACACTGAAGCAAAGAAATCATTTAATCTTTCTGCGATGGCCTTATCTTCTCTAAGTGCCCCTTTAAACCCTCGATCATCTAACGGTCCAACTGACTCCCTCACAGGCTTTCTGCTCCGGATATATTTAAAAAGTTTTTACTGTGAGTTTTTGCCTCTGCGGCCAACTTCTTTTCAAATTCTTTCTTAGCCTGTTTTATCAATGTCTTACATTTAACTTGCCAACACTTATGCATTATCCTGTTTTCTTCTGTTGGAGCCTTCTTCCAATTTTTGAATGGAAATCTTTTGGCTAAAATAGCTTCTTTCACCTCCCCTTTAACCATGCCGGTAATCGCTTGCCTTCTTTCCACCTTTCTTTATGTGTGGAATACAGCTGGACTGTGCTTCTAGGAAGGTATTTTTTAACAATGACCATGCCTCTTGCACACTTTTTACATTTGTAGTTGCTCCTTTCAGTTTTTTTCTAACATTTTTTCTCATTTTATCAAAGTTTGCCTTTTGAAAGTTTAGCACGAGAGCCGTGGATTTGCTTACTGTCCCCCTACTAGTCATTAATTCCAATTTGATCATATTATGATCACTATTGCCAAGCGACCCCCCACTCTGTCACCAAATCCTGTGCTCCACTGAGAATTAGATCTAAAATTGTTCCCTCTCTTGTCGGTTCCTGAACCAATTGCTCCATAAAAATGTCATTTATTCCATCCAGGAACTTTATATCTCTAGCATGTACCGATGATACATTTACCCAGTCAATGTTCGGGTAATTGAAATCTCCCATTATTACTGCGTTACCAATTTGGTTAGCTTCCCTAATTTCTCTTAGCATTTCACTGTCTGTCTCACCATCTTGACCAGGTGGAGGGTAGTATACTCCTATCATTACAGTCTTCCCTGACACACGAGGGATTTCTACCCATAAAGATTCAATTGTGCATTTAGTCTCATGCAGGATGATTATCCTGTTGAATTCTATGCCATCCCAGACATAAAGCGCTACACCGCCTCCTGAGTGCTCCTCTCTGTCATTGCGATATAATTTGTACCCCGGTATAGCACTGTCTCATTGGTTGTCCTCCTTCCACCTTCCACCATGTCTCTGAGATGCCAATTAAGTCTATGTCATCATTCACTGCTATACATTCTAATTCTCCCATCTTACTTCTTAGACTTCTGGCATTAGCATACAAACATTTCAAAGTTTGTTTTTTGTTTGAATTATCATTCTGCTTTTTAATTGATAGGGATAAGTTAGAATTTTTTAGCTCAGGTGAGTTTTTAATTAAAGGCACTTGGACTACTTTTCTCATTTGTTGCACTTTACCCATTTGTTTCAAATGAATGCACATCCCTATCATATACCTCTCAAAACATGTCTGCAGACACTGAACTTAAGCCTTATTATTCCTGATCCTTGATAGGAAGTTTGTGTTCTGTGGTAGCAACTAGCACTACAACAGATTTCAAATCTTTAGTTATCATGAGGAGTATATTAAAGATAATTTGAACAGAGGCTTCATTCACTCATCCTCATCACCTGCAGGGACTGGATCCTTTTTTGTTGGGAAGAAGGACGGGTCACTACATCCCTGTATTGACTATGGTGGTCTCAACTCCATTACCAAGAAGAACTGTTATCCTCTTCCTTTGATCTCCAAGGTCTTCAACCAAGCTATTTACCAAGCTGGATCTTCGGGGGGCATACAACCTGATCAAGATTTGGGAAGGCGACGAATGGAAGACCACTTTTAATATCCATGACAGACACTATGAATACCTAGTGAGCCCTTCAGTTTGTGCAATGCCCCCACAATCCTCCAATTTATGGTCAATGAGTTCTTTTGACACCTGCTCTATTCTCATGTAGTGGTTACCTGGATGATGTCCTGGTCTTCTTTAAGTCCTTGTTGGAGCACCAACGTCATGTAAAGCAGGTCTTTCAGAGATTCTGTGAACACCACTTTTACGCTAAGCTATAGAAGAATACCTTCAAACAGGAAGAGCTTTCCTTCTTGGTTACATCATTTATCACCAAGGCCTGCATATGGACCCTGACAAGTTAAAAGCCATACTGGAGTGGCTCCAACCTGTGGGCCTTAAGGCTCTGCAATACTTCCTGGGATTTGTGATATACTATAGGCAGTTTATTCATGATTACTCCACTATGGCAGCCCCACTCACTGCCCTTACCAAGAAGGGTTTGGACACCAAGAATTGGATCCCTGACGCTATTCAAGCCTTCAACTATCTCAGAGGGGATCTGTGCTTACATCATCCAGACCCTTCCAAGCTATTTATCTTGGAGGTAGCTGCATCTGCCCTTGGAGTAGGCACAGTCTGCCTGCAGCATAACTAATGGTACCCTCATGACCTGCTCCTACTTCTCAAAAAACTTCTCTCCTCCTGCAAAGAAGAATTATACCATTGGAAATCAAGAGCTACTAGTGGTCAAGCTAGCTTTAGAGGAATAGCGACACCTGTTGGAAAGGGTCAGACACCCAGTGACCATATATATGGATCACAAAAGGTTTGAACACCTGGCGCAAGCACAGCGACTGAATCCATGACAACCAGTTGGTCCTTGTTTTTTAACTTGTTTAACTTTGAGTTGCGGTATTGTCCCGCTGAGAAAAACCATCAAGCTGACACCCTTTCATGCTCTTTGATCTCTAGAGACTCCACGACATATTGACCCTGCAAAAACTGTAGTTGCTACTAGTTCACAGTTTCACCTGGGAAGACTGTTGTTCCCCTGCGGATTACAGTAGAAGGTTCTTCACTGGGTCCATGACTCTCTGCTGTCAGGACACATGGGTATCAGCAAACTTTGAAGTTAATCTTCCACTACTGGTGGCCTCAGATGAAGACGGATGTGAAGCGGTACATAGTCTTGCCCCACAAGTGCCATGAATAAGAGTGTGTGAGCTCGACCTTGGGAGTTGTTACAGATGCTGCCAGCACCCAAGGAATCGTGGACACACTTGGCCACTGACTTTGTCACTGACCTTCCCCTATCTGGCAGCACACCACCATATGGGTGGTGATTGATCGATTCTCTAAGATGGAGCATTTCACAATTTTCCCAGGGTTCCCCTCAGTGCCTGAATTAGCTCAACTCTTTGTCAAACATATCTTCCATCTGCATGGGCTTTCCCTTCACATTCTCTTGGATCAGGGAGTGGAGTTCACAGCTCACTTCTGGAAAAGTCTATGCAATAAATTTGGGATCACCTTGGACTACACCTCAGCCTACTATCCCCAGAGTAATGGACAAACCGAGCAAGTAAACCAAAGTCTCAAAGCCTTTTTATGAGCCTACATAAACCAATGTCAGGATAATTGGGCATCTCTACGTCTGTGGACTGAATTCTGCCACAACAACCATGTAAGCAGCTTCACTGGGTTGAAACCTTCTACATAGTGATCAGCCATCATCCACCTAACACCCAAGTCTGTCCCAATTTCGGCCCCTTGCCCTGCATCTAATCTGATGGGTTGGGAACTCTGGGAGTTCTGGCAAAAGATACATCATCTCCTGGAGCAAGTCATGGAGTGGTTCAAGAGAAAGGCAGACAAGAAACATCAACCAGTGCCCCAACTTTGCCCAGGAGACTTGGTTTTGCTCAGTACAAAGAATCTGCGATTGAAGATGCTATCCTTAACTGCAATTTGTGGGTCCATTTCCCATTGAGTGACAACTGAGTCCCATGGCCTACAAACTTAAATTACCGGCATCTTTACGAATTCATGATTTCTTCCTGTGTTTCTGCCGAAACCTGCAATTCTCTCTTAGCCGGGAAGACCACCCCTCCAGACCACTGAAGTTGCTACATAAGAAACTCAATTTGAAGTCCAGGAGATCTTGGATTCCCGAAGGGTCAACAACCAGTTAGAACAAAAGAACATAGATATGCTATACTGGGTCAGACTAAGGGTCCACCAAGTCCAGTATCCTGGCTCCAACAGTGGTCAATCCAAGTCACAAGTACTTGGCAAGTACCCCAAACTTTAAATAAATCCAGGCTACTAAAGCCGGCAACAATCAGTGGTTAATCCCTATTGATTTATAGCAGTTTATGGACTTCTCCTCCAGGAACTTAAACCTTTTTTAAACCCAGCTACACTAGCTGCCTTATCTACATCCTCTGGCAATGAATTCCAGAGCTTAATTGTACATTGAGTGAAAAAGAATTGTCTCTGATTTGTTTTTAAATATGATACTTGTTAACTTCATGTAAGGCACTCTAGTCCTTGTATTATCCGAAAGGGTAAATAGCTATTTCACATTTACCTGTTGAAGTCCTTTCATGATTTTGTAGACCTCTTTCATATCCCCCATCAACCTTCTCTTCTCCAAGCTGAACAGCCCTAACTTCTTTAGCCTTTTCTCATAGGGGAGCCATTCCATTCCCTTTATTATTTTGGTCACCCTTCTCTGTACTTTCTCCAGTTGAACTATATCTTTTTTGAGATGTAGCGACCAAAATTGCACACAGTATTCAAGATGTGGTCTAACCACAGTATCTAATCTCCTGGAAAGACTATTGACTTGAGGAAAATTCTTGGGACTTGGCCTCCAATCTCCAAGTCCCCCATTCATATCTGAGTTTCACAGGAGATTCCCAAGAAGTCCAAGCCCAGAAGACCGATTGGGGGAGGGGGGGGAGCTTTGGAGAGGAAATATTGTTAAGATTGGCAGCCCGCAGGTCAACTACGTGAGTTGCTGCACTTACCAGGACACCACTGGTAGGTCATGACCTCAGCGTGGCAGGAACACTGGTAAGCTCAGCCCCCACACACCCCATGCCACAGCTAACCTGGCTCTTCCTAAGGTGTGCACGCGCAACACCTTCCCTTAAAGGGTCCGTGGCAGGAAAATCCCTGTGGTGCCCTTTGATGATGTCAGCCAGCCCTCACTACATAAGGGTTCATCAGACAGCTCACCATTGCCTCAGCAATGGGTCTCCTGCGTCAAAGTGCATGTTACTCTTGTTTCTAGATCTTGATCATCCTCAGTGTTCTTGTGCCTCATCCAGCCTTCCTGTCCAGCCTTGCCTTTTCCAGCCTTGCCTTGTTCCGCCTTCCTGTCCCAGCCTTGCTTCATCCAGCATCCTATCCAGCCTTTCTTGTCCAGCCTTCCCATGTCCTATTGTTCTGTCCAGCAATGTCTTATCCTGTTAATCTTGTCCAGTGTTTCTGTCAGGCACTGGCATCAGGTATTGGCCCAGCCTAGGCCTGAGCTTCAGTGTGTCTCGTCTATCACCTCCCTCTCTCTTGCTCCCTCTGCTATTTTTGCCCTCTCCTCCATGTCTCTTCTGGGTACCTTTAGGACAGCCATCCAATTCAGCAGACTTACCTAGAGAGCTGTACAATCAGCATTAATATTTAGCTGGCTAAAGTGTAACCTTGCCTTGGAGTATATCCAACTCTGCCCCTTCTTATGCAGATAAATTTTGTGTGGGCAATGGTTTGCTCAGACAAAATGTACCTGCTCAGTGGAGAGATATTTTTAACCTCATATATTTGTCTGGCTAACTCCCAGACTTTGCCAGACATATCTTTTGAATATGGACTTTTCAGTTGCTCTACATTCCTTGGAGCTACAATATTAGCAAGAAAGGTACAAATTACTTTACAAATATTGGATCTTATTGGTTCATACTGACTCTGCTACAAGAAGTGACATCACACTAACTTGCAGGGGCAAGTTAGTTAACATTGTGTTATTGTGTGTACCATAATTTTTCACACTCTTTCAAACATGATTGATCACAATCATGTGATCAATCATGAGGATAGGAAAACCTCAGTTGAGAAACTTAAGGCCTCATTTATTAACCATTTTTCCCAGAGACACAGAATGGAAGATATACCTTAGTAAATCAGACCTTTACTGGGTGATGCATCAAACCATGTTAGTGTGATATTTTGCATCTCCCCACCCAGATATTACAATGACATTTGCATGCGTGAAGAAGGCAAATGCATGCAAAGAAGGTAATGCATAGTCAATTTGGTGTTAATATTTTATTGCAGCCAACTGAGAAGATGGTCAGCTGTGATAAAATAACAACACCTATTTGAAATGCGAAAGTTGTGTGGTGGGAGGCCTGGGACCCTAATGCAGGTCCCAAGGCTCCCACCACACATTTAAAATGGTAGAAAAAAAAATAGTAGCAAAATAGGGAGGTAGAGCCGGTGTCAGTCAGTGCTGACCTTTGCCTCAATCCGGGCCTGCCAGTTGGGGCAGCACCGAAGCCCCCCAAAATGTAAATAAAAAAAAAATACACCCACATGGCGATGGCCCCTGCTCCCCACCCTCAAAGTGACCCAACCTGCCTGATAGTGTAGAACCCTCCTACCCCACCCCAAATGATACCGATGACCCCTCTGATAGTCTAGACCCCTCCCCCACCCGAAGTGATACCAGTGACCATTGATAGTCTAGACCCCCTCTCCTCACTCCCAAGTGATACTGATGACCCCCTACAATAGTCTAGACTCCCTCCCCTAACCCTAAGTGAGACTGATGACCCCATCCCCCAAGTGATACTGACAGCCCCCCTGATTTAAAAAAATGGTCCCAGGCCACACCCCACCCCTCAAAAAGAAAATAAATTGTAGTGTTCAGGCCCCATGACCCCCTCCTGCATCCCCCGTACCTTAAAGGATCCCAAGTCAGGGCTGGATGCACCCTCGCACCCTGCCCAGTCAGTGCCATTTTCCACGTGGCCTGGGTCCGATCCCTGGACCTTACCTCACTCACAAGGCTGGGACAAGGTCAGGTCGGCACCATTTTGGAAAATGGTGTTGACCAGGCTGGGTATGAGGATGCACTTGGCCCCAAAACAGGATCCATTTTAAGGTATGGGGGAGTGCGGGAGGGGGGTTGGGGCTGGAAGACTACAATTTTTTTTCCTGTCAAGGGGAGGGAATGGGGTGGAGCTGGGACCATTTTTTTTAAATCAGGGAGCCATCAGTGTCACTTGGGGGTGGGGGAGGGTGTCATCTGTATCACTTGGAGGGTCGGTGAGGGGGGGTCTAGACTATCAGGGAGTCATCTATATCACTTGGAGGGTAGGGGATGGGAATGGGAAGGGGAGCTGGGGGGTCAGAGCTTTTATTTTATTGGAGGGATTTGGGGGGTGGGGGGCTGGGGCCATCACATTGTGGCTGCATTTTTTTTAATTTGCATTTTGGGGGTAGTCGGGGCTGCCTTGACTGACAATCCCAGGTTGAGACAGGGGTCAGCACTGACACCCACTCTACCTCCCCATTTGCCACAACTTTTATTTTTCAGGCCAGTGGCCTTTTAAGGCGATGGTGGTCCTATGAGTTTGTGGCCGCCATCACATTAAAGGGTCACTTGCCACGTTCTTTTGTGTTGTGGTGTTTGGCCGCAAGACAAAAGAATGTGCCATACAGCCATGATGCTTTCTGGGGGGATGGGCCCCACTATTGCATTGACAAGCTCCATGACTGTGGGACCCTCCTGTGATAAAACATCGTAGCTTAGTTCCT
Source organism: Rhinatrema bivittatum (assembly GCF_901001135.1). Taxonomy (NCBI): domain Eukaryota; kingdom Metazoa; phylum Chordata; class Amphibia; order Gymnophiona; family Rhinatrematidae; genus Rhinatrema; species Rhinatrema bivittatum. The sequence goes on along the minus strand of NC_042615.1, from coordinate 527,233,336 downwards.
CTAGGGATTGGATAGGTAAAAAATACTTCTGTCCTACAACTCATTGGAAAAATTATTTAATAAAATAGGAGTTGTTTTTGATTCAGGTTTAACATTTGAGTCTCTGTACACTAACCAAAATGCTATATTCCCAGCCTGTTTTGGGATAATCAGATTACTAACATTAGTAGAGTACTTTTCCAGGTATCTTACTTTATACAATATATACTCTTTTAGGTACCAACAGTGCTTTTACGGAGTCAATCTGTCCAGCCTCCGGAATGCAGCTGTGGATGAATACTTCAGACAACCCATTGTAGTAAGTGCTTGCTTTCTTCTGCTATATACAGATTGCAAAAATCTATGTGGGAGGTTCTAGTATCTCTGCATCCCTAAGGATACATTTCCTGTAGTGTGTTATGCCTGTCGGTCGCAGACGGCTGCAACCGCAAGTACTCATTTCCTGCACCTCTCTCCTGCCCTCCCCGGGGCTGCTCGCTGCGCAGACCTGCCTACATTGCTACGTTCCGTGGGACTCCTCTCAGTGGCATGGATGCCACTATTTCCAACTCCAACGCCGGGCCTTCCTAGGCACGCGTGCACATCACAGGTCCCACCTATGAAGCCTCTTCGGCGGGAACCTCGGGGGAGTCCCTGTTTGATGATGTCATCGGTCTCCCGTATTTAAGCTCCACCTTTGCCCCCAGCAAGCCGACTTGGCAATAAGTTCCATTCGTGGTCTGAACTCCTGCCTTGTGTTCCTGCCTTGCTCTTGGACCCTGTCTGGCACCCACTCCTCGGGGGTCAGTGTGCGCTCCTATGGAGCCTCGCTCCCCTGGCCTACCCTGCTCCTCAGGCTGGCTCTGTGCCTTTTGGGTCCTGCTCTGCATTGGCTCCAGCTACTCTGGTCTCACTTGGAATACCATGACAACCTGTGAATTCCTTGACTGGTCTTCCCCGCTCCTCGGGGTTGCCTCTGTATCCTCACCAAGACTGGCTGTGCTCACCTACTCCTCAGGCCACGCTTCTATTCAAGAGACTGCCTACTACCGTCCCGCCCCAAGGGGCGGGACTTCAGTTTCTTCTTGGCTGTCAGCTGTCCTGCTCCTCGGGTCAGTCCCTCTGCTACACTGCTGTATTCCTCCACTCTCCGGGTTCCTGCCTACTTCAGCAGCTGGGTTCGGGACCGGACTATCCTACCCCATTGGTGGACTGCGTCTCCTACCTACACCCACCATGCTGCAGCTCTGCCCCCTCAGGGCTGACCTCCCGGAGAACCTCCTACTTGACTATCCCTGCACCTACCGCTTCGCGGTTCGCCTGGAGCCTCTCTCTTCAGGGACGCACTCCAAGAACCACCTACAGCCTACCACCCTGCGGGGGTTATTTCCTGATCCCTGGGGCCTCTCCACCACTGTGCCTAGAGCTCCCCGCTGTGCCGGTACCTACCCTCCTGATGGTGCAGACCTGTGGAGCTCCTCCCCACAGGCTGTAACAACTCACACCTCGGGCCAAGGGTCCACTTACCCACAAACCATAACATAGTGTACTTAAAATGTATACATGTATACTTTAAGGAAGTGCATTTGTTAGAAATGAATGGAAAAAATACATAAAATGAGTCCATTTTCATTTCATTTGAGAACCCTTGAAATAAATGGAGGCTGCCAACAAATTTAACAAAAATTTTTATCTCATTGGTTTATGTTTCCATTCAAGTCTATGGCACTTTAAAGTCTATGACTATACTGAGCAAACAGCAAGTGCATGCAGGGACTAACTGGTAACTATAGCAACCAACTCTTGCCTATGTGACATAGAAGCCTCATCAGAGCTGAGTATTACAAATGTGCCCTACAGGTCCTGATGAGGGATGTGGAGGTGCGGTCACCTCTCCTGGGAGAGAGTGAGCCCTTGGGTCACAGGGCACCTCAGGGAAGTGAGCGAGTACAGGCATGGGTGGAGCAGGAACAAGGCTGGACTGGTCCAGGCAAGGAACAACAGGAACTGGAACAAGGCAGGATCAGCCCTCTGCTGGACCTACACACACCAGTGAGACCCAGCAACGCAATGCTGGTCTCAGGAGTAGCCCTCCGGCCACTCGGTAGCCCTTCTGGGCCCACTGCTAGGGAGCGATGAGTGCGTGAGGCCAGATGGAGGCAGAGGGCAGGAACACAAGACTCAGGATACTTGGAAGACACAAAAAAGAGTCAGTATACTTGGAGAACTCGGACTGAGGACTCAGATGAAGATGAAGACTTAGAAGACTCAGGATACTTGGAAGACATGAGGAAGAGTTAATGTACTTGGAGGATTCAGACTGAGGACTCAAAGACTTGGAAGACTCAGGGTGCTTAGAAGACTCAGACAAGGACTTGGAAGACTCAGGGAGCTTGGAAGACTCAGGTGAGGACTTGGAAGACTCAGTTGAGGATTTGGAAGAGTCAGACAAGGACTTGGACGACTCAGGATACTAGGAGGACTCAGACAAGGACTTGGAACACTCAGGATGCTTGGAAGACTCGGATGAGGACTTGGAAGGCTCAAGGTGCTAGGAAGACTCTGAGGACTTTAGAGGAAGCTGGAGGTCTCAGGCAAGCATACAGGAAAGTACTGGGTAAGTGCTGTGACACAGCGTGCCCTATACAGCCGCCCACGGCTGGTCACGGACCATGCCGGAAGCAAAGCAGAGTCCAGGCAAAGCAGCAGAACGTGAAGCCAGGACATGTCGAAGATTCAGGAGAAGCCTGAATCTTCGACATGTCCTGGTGTGCCCTACACAGCCGCCTGTCGCTGGTCACAGGCCACGCTGGAGCAGAGCAGGTTCTGGCAGAGTCTTGGGCATGGACGGAAGCAGGCAAGGTACTCCGAAGACCGGGACAGCATACAAGAATCAGGATTCAAGACTCGGAACACGGAATTCAGGAACAGACCTCCTCATTAAAAACAAGGGTCTTCTGGAGACTTGCGCTGCAGGGATGAAGGTAGGCCTTGTACCATGAGGTGCCCTACACAGCCCCCCATGGGCTGGTCACGGACCACGATGGTGGCACGGCCAGAAGGGTAGAGTAGCAAGGAACCTGGAAGGTGGACGAGCAGCAGGAGATGAGGAGGACATCAGGACCTGGACTGGAACATGGAACATCAGGGACATCTGGAATATGGAATAACCGATACTACTGGACCAGGAACTTTGGGACTTGAACGAGGAACATAGGGCCTCTGGACATCAGGGCTTCTGGACAAAGAACATCAGGACTCCTGGACGAGGAACATCAGGGCTTCTGGACATCAGAGCTTCTGGACATCAGGGCTACTGGATGAGGAACATCAGGACTTGGAACATCAGGGCTGGGACAAGGAACATCAGGGCTTCTGGACTTCAGGGCTCTGGATGAGGAACATCAGGACTTGGAATGTCAGGGTTTGGACGAGGAACATCAGGGCTTCTGGACATCAGGGCTACTGGACAAAGAACATCGGGATTCCTGGACGAGGAACATCAGGACTTGGAACATCAGGGCTTGGACGAGGAACATCAGGGCTTCTGGACATCAGGACTTCTGGACAAAGAACATCAGGACAAGGAACATGCAACGAAGGAACTCCGACGAGGGACGAGACCAGGAACATCAGACAGAGAAAATCAGGAACAAGAAGAACATGGAACAGGAAGCCATCTGGACAGGAGCAGACCACGGAAGACCTTGACTGGAGAAGAGGAGACATGGATGACCATGGAATCCGATTCAAAGGCCCCGAGAAACTGAGGCAGAGCCCTTTTATAGGGCTGGACCAGGGAACAATGTGATGACATCATCTGGTGGGGCCATGGGCTTTTCCCACCGCTGGCCCTTTAAATGGAAGCAAGAGGTGTGCGCCCACGCCTATGCAAAGCCCGGGGGAAGGATGGAGGAGCAGAGGCCTGCGGTGGCGTCCTGCTGCATGGAGGTGAGAGGACAAGGCCGGAGGCGGCTTCCACGCCATGAGAGAGCTACCAGGAGCAGCTTCCTGCCACAATGGAGGTCCTAGTGGTGGCGCTCAAGCTGCAAGGTGGAGGCAGCGGCAGCAGAGGCTTCCTGCCGCTAGATGAGATCCCGGCGGCGTCTTCTCCGCCGCAAAGGTGGAGTCAGCAACAGCGGCTTCAGGGCAGCATTGAAGGAGAAACGGCAATGGCGGCTTTAGGGCTGCAAAGGAGCGGAGTCCTGGCAGTGGCATAAAGCTGCGGATATGAAGACAGCAGCAACAGGTTCCGGGGCGGCCCAAGCCGCAAGATGGGACACAGCAGCGTCAGGTCAGCCTGGGGAAAGTGAAGGGCCTGTCCGCGGGATGGGGTCTGCGGGCAGGAACGTAACACTGAGATGGGAAAAATCGTCAAGGATACTGTTTGATAGAGAAATCATGGTGAAGTATCTTTTATCTAGCCTATAGCTGCCATCTGGATCAAGTGACGCTGATGTTTTCCCTCTGAAAGATCTGAGCATGTGCAAAGATACTCTGGGTCTCTTTACTAAAGCTTTTTTCCCATTCTGAGTCTATGGGTATGCTTAGTAAACCAGGCCTTCTGTTTGCTTTCTTCGATTTTGTACAGAAGGATCTCTTTTCAAAAGCTCTCTGAAAGTTATATAAAAGCTTTAAAAAATAGGCATTGGCATTGGCAAAGGGCTTTTTCTGATCTCTACTACAGTCAGTGGTCTCTTACTCACTGTGACAGAAGACAGAGGCAGTGGCATTGCTTTCTGGGTTCACTGGATGCAGTTTAAGAATGAAGTGGAGATTGAAGCAGTGAAGTGCCAATGCAGACTGATTTTTGTTTAGCTGCAGACAGACTGAAATAAAGAGAAGCAGAGCCTTGACAATCCTCCTGCTTCTGCACAGCTTTGCAAATCTTTATGGGTCTGTTTCTAACAGTTTTTTTTGTGTGTTCAAATGTAGTCAATCAATAGTTGCCATTATCCTCCTTCTAATCGATGAAAGTTCTTATACGCTTCCTCCTTCGGGTTCACTTCAGAAATCCTTCCCGAAGTAGATGCCGGTGTTAATATCATGCGGATCGATACTGTAAAACCGCGGGAGAGCGGACGAACGCCCGCTCTCCCGGCGCACGCACCGGCCCTTCGCATTTGCATGTTGATGGCCCTATTAGGTGCCGCGGGTGGGCCGTGTGTTTTCCTCCCCTTACTGAATAAGGGGTAAGGGAAAACACGCGTCCAGAGCAGGCTGACAGTGCGCTCCGACGGAGCACACTTTACTGTATCGACCTGATGGTCACATGTTTGTAAGTTGATTTGAATTCCCTCCGCAGAGCTCCAAAACACATTCAACATACTCCACACTTCCAGGTTACAGACTCTACCATTTCACTCTTGGGCTTTTGTCCCTCCTGACGCAGCTCTTGTGGCGAAACACGGTCCGTGTCGGGGGACCGAGAGATTTGTCTACAAGCAACTGTTGAATAAACAAAGGATATGTTGATTTAATTAACTTTTAAGATAATTAAGATAAGTTTAATTTAAGATAATTTAAGATAAGGTTCCACGAACTCTCATAGCGCTATACTATTCTTTATGGTTCACACCTAATTGCAAACCTCTCGTCATCTCCACTTCTTATTAACCTTTGTCAATCAATAGTGCACACACGTACACTTTATTTGTGTCTATGTGTGTGACAGAGACATTTCTGCATGCATGGTGAGGGATAGCGCTAGAAAGACACAGACTGAGTTTGTGCCACCACTAGCATTTGGTTCTGTGCTTGCTAAGTATTCATGTAAACTCAATCTGTGAATTAGATTGAATGTATGTGACAAACACACTTATTCAATAGTAGAGTGGTACTGCGAATGCTGGTACAGAATCAATAAATTCTACTGTGATCCCAAAACCTCCTGCCACTGCGAGGAAAGGGCAGAGGAGGAAACGGCAGGGGCAGAGTCAGCCCAGTCTGTCAGAAGTACAAGCAGTACTAGCAGCAGTGAGAAAAAAAGGCAGTCATGCACCTAAACATTTTAGCCACAGAAAGCCAAGAGTGGAAGCTAGAAAACCTGAAATTGGAAGAGAATGTGCCACCACCGCCTGTTTCTCTCCCTCTTGTTTCGAAATGGAGGCAAAAGGTGGGAGAGCCATCGGAGGCTGGTGGCAGCAGGGCGGGTTCAAGGAAAGAGGCAGAAGGAATGGAAGCAGTAATACCTACAGTACCTGAATGTAATCCGCTTCGAAATAGCTGAAAGGAGGAATAAAAAAAATAAATAAATAGGAATATTTGCAACAGACACATTATTTTCAGCCATTGATTCTGAGGAAGAATCTTGCCTGGGATTCCCTGAATCAGAAGCTACTGAAGAACTAGTAGCTGAAGAAAACTTGGGAGGTCTAGTCAGCATAGCAGCTTAGCCTCCAGTGAAGTGATGAGGGAGAGAAACGATACTGATGGTATTGAGGACAGCCCTCAGGAAGAGCAGGAGGTGCAGGTAGAGAGTAAGAACAATGTCTCTGGGTTTTGTTTTTTTTTACTCATGGTCCACCCTCAACCTCAACTCCAGTGCCAGTATCAGCCCCCCACCCCAACCGGGATGAAGAAAAGAGATCATGCAAGACATTCCTGAATGCTCAGTGTATTCACTGCAGTAAGGACATCAGTCAAGAGAAAGTGGACTGGAGCATCTGACAAATGCTGGTATGAGGCATTGACCTGCAGAAGCAGCACCTGCTAGCATTGGCATCAGGGGAGGGCAGAAGCAATCGCCTGGAGACATCCTCTGTCATTCAAAGCCGAAGGCTTTCCCCACCGCCCTTCCACCACAGAGGAAATGGACTGGGTCCTGGGGCAAGAGGCAGGCAGCACTGAAAGTAGTAACAATTAAGTGTATTGGGGGAAATGATTGCCCCTGAAGATAGTGGTGAACCTGAGCTTTCAAACATCTGCTAGCTCCCAATCACAAAGTGCCATCCAGGACTACATTTAGGGGGTCATTTATCAAACTGCACTAAGGCTTTTTCACATGCAATAACACCATATTGTATGGTGCAATGCAAATTCAGAGGAGTTGATGGTGTTAAGCTGCTGTGAGTGGGCAGTATGGTTTTATTGCCTCCTGCAAGGCCTATTTGAAAGAGAGAGAGAGAGAGAGAGACTGGCCATGAAGTCATCTCCCTAGATAGGTATTTGTATCTCTATGGTAGGCCCACCTAGTAACTCGAGGTGAGGTTTAGGTATTAGAGTAGGGGGTTAGGGGCCACTTTGACATTCAACGTGAGACGTACAAACAGAACAGTGGTCTCTTGTGAAGATTTGATGGTCTTCGGAGTGAGGAAACTCACTCCAAGATGAGATTTGGGCAATGTTCTCTCAACCTAGCTTGATGGACCCTCTACCTGGGTAACATCAAGCTAGCTCTCTCTCTCTCTCTCTGCACTAACTTAGCTAGTCGCATAGGTAATTAGCACAAATTGTGATAAACTGACTATTTGCATAAACCACACCCCTTTTGCTATCGCATGCGGTACTTACCGCATTTTGATAAATCTAGGCCTTAGTAAGCAGGCTGCCTCTTACCTGTACAACCTGTGTTGTAGTTGCAGGGAAAAAGTTGCAGCTGGCTGAGGCAGGGGGAAGCAGTGTGCATTTCACCAGCGACATCTGGAGAAGTGTGAACTCTATGCACACTTACCTGTCCCTGATTGCACACTTGGTGGATGCTGGCCGAGGGAGGGGCAGGAAGCAACTGTAGTGAGGACTGAACGTCAGGGTGCAGGTGGGCTGTGCAGCAAACCCAGGTGATGCGTAGCCCTCGTACTTTGTGCAATATCCTATCAATCATAAGAAAGATGCTGGAAGGTTGGCAGCTAGACTAGAAAGGTAGGCATCTTAATGCAAGTTGTTTTTTTTTTGTGACAGACAGTGGTACAAATATGATAAGGACAATGGAAGACGGAGGCTTTCATGGGAACTGTTGCTTTGTACACTTGCTACACCTGGCAGTGAGGGATGCCTTGGGGTCGGGGCCCAAGCAACGTGGTATTCGAGTCCTGAAGGAACAGCAGGATATTTTCCTTGAACTGTGAAGGGAGGGCAGTTTCTCCATGAGAAGCAGGAAGAAACTGGGATGCCTCATACGTCCCTGATTCAAGATGTCGGTGCCTGCTGGAATTCCACCTGATTCCATCTGATTCTGCAGAGGTCAGCGGAGCAGCAGACACGCCTTCATGATCTGTCTCTAGAAACTAAGATTGGTGTGGGCTGTCCCCTGGTGCACCATGATTGGGTAGTGATGAGGCAGCTGATAAAAATCCTGAAGCCCTTCAAGGATGCCAAGGAGGATCTGAGTTTCACAAGTGACCATGGGGGCCATCCCCCATATTAAATATCCTGGAGAAAAAGTTAAGAGGGTTTCCGTGAGCAAGAGAGAATGGAAGCAGAGGTGTTCCGGTTTGTGGACTCCTTGCTATAGCAAATGCAAGTGAAACTAAGACCTCTGACAGAAAATAATACTTACATGCTAGCCAAAAGTTTGTGATGCATGGGTTGAATGGAGTCTCCAATCCCAGTGTCTCACATACATGAAAGAGCGACTGGAAGCTAGGTTACAGGCAGAGTAGAGAGGTGGCTACCCCAGAGAGTAGTACAGCCACAAGCTGCACCCTGTCAGCTAGCATACTTGTAGACACATTTGAGGAGGGTCAGTTTTCAGTCAGAGCACTGTAACCCAAGTATATGTCTGAAAATGGCCCTCATAGTGCCTAGCACTCTATTGTATTTCTAAAATGGGTCTCTTTCATCCTTTCCTGCTCTGCCTCTCACCCTGTTACCAAGGTCAGAAGGACATACATAAGGTGTTATTCCAGAATTTAATTATTGGCTTGACAAATGGAAGAAAAAATACATGAAACAACTTTTGTGCACTTGTTCATCTTCTTACCATCAAATGATTTTTATTTTTTTTTTGCATACAGTGCAGATTCCCGGTGATTCAGTTTTATTCAGTTAAATGGAACCATCTGCAGGTTTCCCTTGGTTGCTCACAAAAACAACATTTTAGTACTATAAATGCATACACAGTAAAAATTAGTTGTGCTATGTCTTAGCAGGGATGAGTGAACTTAAAAACAAATAGCTCTCAGATTAGAATTGTGGGCAAGCTTGTGTTTGAAATGCAGAAGTTTGTTTTATTGGAATAATTTCATTTAATTTAAGAGTTAATTTTTTTTAATTTAAATTTTTATTAATTTTTATCAATGATATACATCTTGAAAAAACAGGAAAATATGTATACAATGCAATATTTTTATAATAGTAACTACCATAACATATCAATAATCATTTATTATATTGCTCATAGACCCTATAATTGGGGAGAAAACAAATAATCATGTCAGGAAAATATCCAACCTTACTTAATCAAGTTGTTGGATTTAAAAGAAAAAATCTTATAAAGAGAAGGGAGTTACTTTATTTAATTGGCGTCTGTCTCTGATAATAATACCTGATTTTTATCTACTATAAACGTTTCTAACTGGATTGGATCAACAAAACCAAATTTCTTTCCTTTATAAGTGATCAAACATAAGCATGGGAATTTTAAGAAGAATGTTGTACCTAGTGCTAACACCGGACTTTTCAAAGACAAAAAAGTCCTCCTCCTTGCCTGAGTGGATCTCGCCACATCAGGAAAGATTTGGACACGATGTCCACAAAATAATATGTCTCTAACCACCAAAAAAGTTTTTAAACTATTTCTCCTTGTTTTGCTCTGCAACACAGGAAATAAATAGAGTAACCCTACTATTAATCAGGTCAACCGACTCCTCTAAGAAGGTCGATATGCGTGGTGAAGATAACGTTTCCCTTACGTTTTGTCCCCCAATTTCTTGGAGGACCTTTTTAGGTAAATAATAAATCTTGGAAAGTTTTGGGATCTCCTCATCTTCATATAATAGGTTCTCTTTTAAAAAAAATTTTTGAATAACTCCCAAGGAGATAGCAAACAAGTCATAGGAAAGTTAACTATCCTTACATTTTTTGCTCTAAATAAATTCTCCATATATTCTAAATCTTTATGGATGACCAAACTATCATGTATGAAAACATTTTCAGAATTTTGTATTAACTGCATTCTATTTGTTACAGAAATCAATTCATTTTCACATCTGAAAATTTTCTTTTCTTGTTCTTCAGTTTGATTTCTGTTAGCTTTAATCACAGTTAGTAACGACTCATTCATCTTAATAATATTGCTATCAAGTTTTAATATCATTTTCCCTAGTTCATCCAAGGTAACATTCCCCTGTAACACCACAGGGCTATGTTTACCTTCACCACCAGTAGGTTGTTTCTCTTGAATAATCGATGTTCTAAATTCTCAGTTCAATTAAAATAAAAAATAAACATCACAAAACAAATAAAATAATATTCATTAGTGCAGTAAATCTCTATACTCAGGCTTCATGATATCAAGATCAAATTAGAAAATGTTTACAACTGCCCCATGGGCACTTATGATTCAAATGAAAATTTTAAGTTAATTAAATAGACACCATAGGAGAGACTGAACAACCAGTGAAAATCTGTAAGTGTCTGCTGCTGTCTGAAAATGCAAGTGCAAAGTCCATGAAATTTATTTGCAGAAGTTCATCAACATCTGCAATTTTTTTTCTGGGGAGGAATTCTGCTGAAAATGTAGGTAACTTACTTCAGAAATCAAATTATTTATACATCCCTATTGTCTAGTGCGTAAGGTGGGGCTTCCCAAATCTGACTTGATGACCCCTCAGCCAGTCAGGTTTTTAGGATTATCTACAATAAATATACATGAGATAAATTGCATGCGCTGAGAACTAATACATGCAGATTTATCTCATCCATATTCATTGTGGATATCCTGAAAACATGACTGGCTAAGATGCCACCAGGACAGGTTTGGGATGTCCTGGGCTAGCGGGTGCTGCTTGGGACTTGCTTTCAAAATTGTACACAAAGCAAGTGCTAATTCAACAATGTATCTTATGTTTATTATATGGTGTCAAGTATGATCTATACTTTTCTCGGCATCAATGAGAACATGATGTAACAAAGCTGGTTGCTAGGCAGCCCTCTGGCCAATTTAACCCTGATATATAAAAGGGACTCCAGAGGTGATCTGGGAAAGTATAGACTGGTGAGCCTGACTTCAGTGCTGGAAAAAATTGTGGAAACTATTCTAAAGAATAAAATCCCAGAACATATAGACAAAATTTAATGGGACACAGCCAGAATGGCTTTACCCAAGGGAAGTCTTGCCTAACAAATCTGCTACATTTTTTTGAAGGGGTTAATAAACATGTGGATAAAGGTGAACCGGTAGAAGTAGTGTATTTGGATTTTCAGAAGGCGTTTGACAAAGTCCCTCATGAGAGGCTTCTAAGAAATCTAAAAAGTCATGGGATAGGAGGAGATGTCCTTTTGTGGATTGCAGACAGGAAACAGAAAATAGGATTATATGGTCTGTTTTCACAATGGGAAAAGCTAAGTAGTGAAGTGCCTCAGGGATCTGTACTTGGACCAGTGCCTTTTAATATATTTATAAATGATCTGGAAAGAGGTAGGACAAGTGATGTGATCACATTTTCAAATGACACAAAATTTTTCAGAGTAGTTAAACCACAAGCGGATTGTGATAATTTGCAGGAGGACCTTGCGAGACTGGAAGATTGGGCATCCTTATGGCAGATGAAATATAATGTGGTGAAGCATATAGAGAAAAATAACCCATGCTGTAATTACACGACGTTAGGAAGAGAATGGCAAATAAAACAGAGGATGTCATAATGCCTCTGTATCGCTCAGTGCTTAGACTGCATCTTGACTACTGTGTGCAATTCTGGTTGCCACATCTCAAAGAAAGATGTAGTTGCACTGGAGAAAGTATAGAGAAGAGTGACCAAAATGATAAAGGGCATGGAATGGCTTCCCAAGGAGGAAAGACTAAAGAGGTTAGGACTGTTCAGCTTGCAGAAGAGACGGCTGAGGGGGGGATATGATAGAGGTCTACAAAATCATGAAATGACTTGAATAGTTAAATGTGAAATTATTTATTTTTTCGGATAGTACAAGGACTATTGGGCACTCCATGAAGTTAGCAAGTAACACATTTAAAACAAATTGGAGAAAATTCTTTTTTACTCAATGCACAATTAAGCTTTGGAATTCAATGCCAGAGAAAAAGGGTAAACAGTGGAGTGCCTCAGGGATCTGTACTTGGACCGGTGCTTTTCAATATATATATAAATGATCTGGAAAGGAATACGGCGAGTGAGGTTATCAAATTTGCGGATGATACAAAATTATTCAGAGTAGTTAAATCACAAGTGGATTGTGATACATTACAGGAGGACCTTGCAAGACTGGAAGATTGGGCATCCAAATGGCAGATGAAATTTAATGTGGACAAGTGCAAGGTGTTGCATATAGGGAAAAATAACCCTTGCTGTAGTTACACGATGTTAGGTTCCATATTAGGAGCTACCACCCAGGAAAAAGATCTAGGCATCATAGTGGATAATACTTTAAAATCGTCAGCTCAGTGTGCTGCAGCAGTCAAAAAAGCAAATAGAATGTTAGGAATTATTAGGAAGGAAATGGTTAATAGAACGGAAAATGTCATAATGTCTCTATATCGCTCCATGATGAGACCGCACCTTGAATACTGTGTACAATTCTGGTCACCGCATCTCAAAAAAGATATAGTTGTGATGGAGAAGGTACAGAGAAGGGCAACCAAAATGATAAAGGGAATGGAACAGCTCCCCTATGAGGAAATCTGAAGAGGTTAGGGCTGTTCAGCTTGGAGAAGAGACGGCTGAGGGGGGATATGATAGAGGTCTTTAAGATCATGAGAGGTCTTGAACGAGTAGATGTGACTCGGTTATTTACACTTTCGAATAATAGAAGGACTAGGGAGCATTCCATGAAGTTAGCAAGTAACACATTTAAGACTAATCGGAGAAAATTCTTTTCACTCAACGCACAAGGAGGAAGGTGGTTAGTGCAGTTAGTGTAGCTGGGTTCAAAAAAGGTTTGGATAAGTGCTTGGAGGAGAAGTCCATTAATGGCTATTAATCAATTATACTTAGGGAATAGCCACTGCTATTAATTGCATCAGTAGCATGGGATCTTCTTAGTGGTTTGGGTAATTGCCAGGTTCTTGTGGCCTGGTTTTGGGCCTCTGTTGGAAGGATGCTGGGCTTGATGGACCCTTGGTCGGACCCAGCACGGCAATTCTTATGTTCTTATGATGTGGTTAAGGCAGCAAATGTAGATGGGTTTAAAAAAGTTTGGATAAGTTCCTGGAGGAGAGGTCCATAAATAGCTATTAATCATTAGGGAATAACCACCGATTCATGATGGCATTAGTAGCATGGGATCTATTTAATGTTTTGGTCCTTGCCAGGTACTTATGATTTGGATTGGCCACTGTTGGAGACAGGATGCTGGGCTTGATGGACCCTTTGTCTGACGCAGTATGGCATATCTTATGTTCTTATGTCTACAGTGGACCACTCGGACATGCTCTAGCCTCCATCCAGCAAGCCAGCCCCATAAAACCCTCCTTTTCAGCTTACTCCCCTCCTCAGCATGGCATCTCCTCTGACTTTGTCCTCTTGCTTTTGTACTTTTTGCTTAGTATCTTTGTTCTGGTTCCTTGCCTTGCTTTAGCCCTAAACAGATCAAGAGTAGTGCAAGGAGCACACAGACCAGAAAGGCCTCCCGGTGGTCTTTTTAGTCTTTGTGCTGCTTGCACTGCTCTTGCCTTAATTAGGCCCTCCTACGGCCTCTCTTGCCTGTGCTCCTAGCCTTGTCCTTATCTTGTCTTGGCCTCCCTGGAGCCTTTCATGCCTTTGTGTCCCTTACCTGTTCCTTACCCTATCAAGGTGTTTTCAGTGGCCACCCATGGTGATGTGTTTCCATCCCTGTTCTTACATTACCTAGGCCTTCCTGTAACCCTTCCTATCTGTGTATTGCTAGTTTGCCCCCGTCCTGTGCTAGGCCTTGTTATGTCCCCTTGTCCATGTGTTTCCTTTGTATTGCCCTTGCTGTTCTGTGCTTTGTATCGCCCCTTGTTTGTCTGTATACCTCTGCTGCCATGTTCTTTATCATCTGCCCCTATCCTGCTGGTGCACTACTGTTTGTGTTGTTTGTGTTCAGAGTACCTTCTTGTCCCTTGCCTACTGCTGCTGCCTTCCAGTGCCCATGGCTGCCCAGTCCCTGAGGCAGTGCACTTGCCCGTCTGCCAGCCACCAGGACTGGAGGACTCAACTCAAAGGGAAGCTGACTGGTCAGGCAGAAGTCCTCACACTTAATCTGCCCGCTCCTGACCCCTGCATTCCCCCACCTTGTAGGTGTCATCAAATTGGTCCATGTGTCCAAGACACATGAAGAGTATGCAACTACCATATTAGGTGAAAACTTTAAGAAAATAGAACATGGAATGAAAAGGTCAAAAAACAGACTTTAAAAGTAAAATAAGATGGAGTGCAAAAAAAACCCAAAAAACGTAACATATGATAACCAAGCGAAGGCATAATTTGTAAGGCAATATTTCAATTTATTTCAATGAATTACTCAAAATGAATATGACTGAGCACAGATGCAGTCTCTAATTAATTCTGAATTATTAATAACTCTGTAATTAATCACATCTAAGTAGATGCTTAGGTATTATTGCATACACATTGCAGAGAAATCAAGATAGTTAGGGAACACAGAGATTTAATAAACATCTCTGAATCTGTTGTCAACTTGTTTTTCCTAAATTAGTGTCAAGGTGGATTACAATCAAAATGATAATTAAAATTACAGCCCAAACTGCAGTCAGTGAAAGTAAAAACACTAAACAAGGGGTAAGAATATGTGTGCAGGTATGGCTGAAGACAAGAAGTGGATCATAAGAAATCATCTCGGTTGGAATAGAACATATAATAGAGATGTGCATTCATTTAAAATGAAACTGCAAAATGTGGCGAATAAGCTAATTTGTTTTGTTTTAAACTAATGATTCGGACCTAGGGTTAGGCCTGAAGCCAGGACCTCACCTATGGCATAGGCTGAAGCCAAAAGCAGGGGCCACAGACTAGGCCTGAGCGCGACACTGGGGTCTTGGTGGAAGCACGGGCCGACACCAAGACCTTGTCCGAGACCTCCAAAAATTAAATAAAAAAACTAAAACTTACCTTATCCGTCAGGTAATCCAATGAAGGCCGGGTCCTGATGTTGGCGCCTAGGTCTGGACCCAGGCACAGTGCTGAGATCTGACCCAAAGGCTTGGATCCCAACACCGGGGCCTAAGTTGAGGCCCGGACCCAGGCTTGATGCCACGAACCCTACTCGAAAGCCAGGTCCCAACACTGAGGCCTCAGCCCAGACCCAGGCCTGGCAATGTGAAGTGGCCCAGAGGCCGGGTCCTGACATTGGGGCCTCAGCCTAGGCCAGGATCCCGACACTGGAGACTTAGCCTAGGCCGGGGCCTGGCCCAATCTCGACTCTGTGAGCTGACCCAGAGGGCAGGTCCCAACACCGGGGCCTGGGCCCGATGCCAAGACCTTGGCCAAGATGCCAGATCCCAATGCCTGAGCCTTGGCCCAGGGTCAGGCCCAGGCCTCGGAGCCTCTTCTTGTTCCTCTTCCTTCTTTGCACTTGCAAGCCAATTGACGCCATCCGCTGGGATTGCACCAGAGCTAATTAATTCTGGCGCATTCACCCCAGTGGATAGCACCAGCAGATGGTGTCCTTTGGCTTGCAATTGCCGAAACAGGAAGAGGACCAAGAAGAAGCTCTGAGGATTGGGCTACGAGGCCTGGCCCTGACCCTGGGCCTAGGCCTAGGCATCAGGACCCTGCCTCCTGGCCAAGGCTCCAGCATTAGGTTTGGATCTGGGCGTAGGCCCCGGTATTTGGTTCTGACCTGGGCCGAGGCCCCAGCATCAAGACCCAGTCTCCTGGTTGGATCACGGCATTGGGACCTGACCCTCCAGGGCCTGGTTGTGCCATCGGCCTGGGTCTGGGACCCAGCCTGGCTGAGGTCCTGGTATTGGGACCCAGCCTCCAGCCAGGTCACAGCATCAGGCTGGGTCCGGGCCAAGGTCCCAACGTCAGGGCCTGGCCTCTGGGCTGGGTGGCGATATCAGGCCTGGATCAAGGCCTCAGCTGAGGCCCAGGTGTTGGGGCCCGGCCTCCAGGTCAGGCCAACATCTCAGAGGATCCCCACTGGACTGGGTAAGTAGGGGCCAAGGGGGATCCTTGCCCCGGCATTTTTTCGGGTGGGCTGGCGGGAAGCCCCTCGAGGCCTCATTTTTGTTTTTGGCCATTTGTTTTTTTTTATAGTTTGATTCATTTTTTCTCATGATTGAAATGAATCAAACAATCCACGAAATGAAATTCGTGGGAAAAAAAAAACCTCCCGAAAATGAACCAAAAATGAAAACGAAATTTTTCTTCTGCACATCAGATAATAAAGGGTCCAGTGAATAGCAAGAATATTAGGGATCCATAATTTGTCAAATACAAATTATGAGGGTAATTTTCAAAAGCATTTATGCTCATAAAATGTGTTTTTTAATGAGGTTTTTATTTGGTAAAACCACACATTTTATTACCCCAAAGGTTGTATGCATGAAACTATGTATGGAAGTGATTTTTCGTGAACTTTTTTTTTTAATTTTCTCTTTATTGATTTTTAACAAACATACAAAGCATCCACTTTATCATGAAATATGGTTTAAACAATTGAAAAGGAAATCAGTTTACCATTTGCAATATTACCATCAAAAACAATATAAGTCCAATTGTTAAATTAACCCATTAGACCCCTATACACTGGGGGGCAGGGTCCAGGCAAATTAAAGGAGAATACAGGCAATATTTGAATCAATTAAGAAAAAGGCAACTTTTCAATAACCAGATTACTCAGATTGGACTATAATTTACCCACTGCTTATTTGCAGCGATACATTTTTAGCCTCGATAAGAACATAAGAACATGCCATGCTGGGTCAGACCAAGGGTCCATCAAGGCCAGCATCCTGTTTCCAAAAGTGGCCAATCCAGGCCATAAGAACCTGGCAAGTACCCAAAACTAGTCTATTCCATGTTACCATTGCTAGTAATAGCAGTGCTCTTGAGCTGGTCGGGTTGGAAAATATATAATTGTTTGCTTCAAATTTTACTACGCATTTGCAGGGGAATCTAAGAAAAAAAGAGGCTCCCACTGCTAAAGCTTCAGGTTTTAAATCTAAAAGGTTTTTCTCTTCATCTGTGTCGCTTTGGTTAAGTTAGGATAAATCCTCACATTTGCACCCATAAACATAGCCTGAGTTTTTGTAAAGTTAGGCATGCATAATTCTTCCCATATCTTTCTCGTTGAAGAAGGATATCAATAAAGTTGTTCTTTCTGCTATTTCATATGTAGATGTCTCAAGAAAAGTTGTTAAGTTTTCTAAAATATTAGGAGCCATTTGTGTTTGTTGGTTGCTATGTATAGGTAAGAAATAAACCTTATCCACGGGTGGAGCTTGTTCAGGGGAAATTTCCAACACTTCGAGGAAATAATGTTTAATAGTCATTCTAGGAATTTCTCCAATCACCCTGGGAAAATTTAGTACCCTCAAATTCAAATGCCTCATTATGTTTTCAATATTTTCGATTTTTCTGTTAATAGCACCACAATCTTCTATTATGGTTGTCTGCACCTGCTTGACTTGCTTAAGTTCAGTATCCATATTCTGTAATTTCACAGAGGTTTCCTGCTTGTGTTCTTGAAAACTGTTATTTAATGTGTCCATTTGTTGCGACACTGAGCTTATTTTCCCCGAGCAGTCCACAAGAGCCTTAGCCAAGCCATAATGAATCTAACGTTACTACCTCTGGTTTCGATATACTCAAAATATCTTCGGGCAAGGGAAGAGGGCACGACACAGGTCTCTCACCTCCTTCACTCATCTGGTCTCCTCCTCTTTCCAGCTGCAGCTCTCCGATGCTACTCTCTCCACTGTTTGTGGAGGTCTGCGCGGGGTTTTCCATCTCTGCTGCCCCCTCGAACTGGGGAAGACTTTCCACTTCGGGACTCGATCCCAGTCGCGGCGTTGAGGTCCCACGCGCAGGCAGAGGTAGACGTTCGTCCAGGGGGGGCTAAGGGATACGCCTTCCGAGGTCGGATCACATTCTCTTTCCTGTGTCTCGACAGCCGGACCTCTTAGCTCCAAAACTGCCGGTTTGACGGCGCACTGTTCGATGGTCCTCTGCCCCGAAGGAAGCGCTGAAACCGAGGGGTAATTCCTGGTTTTCCCCTTTCTTTTTGGAGGCATTTTGAATTATTTAGACATTCTATAAGCAGAAACGCCAGAGCAGGTTGTGAGTGTGCAACCGTTCAAGTCGCCATCTTGACTCCACCCCCTTTCGTGAACTTTTACATGTACTGCAAAAAAAAACATTCCTGGGAGTGGAAACTGGGGGCAGGAAACTCATTCATGTGCATAACTTTCATTTTTTGAAGGCATGCATGTAAATGTTTTTGTGGGCATTTAAACCTGCTCTCTAGGAGATGTAAAATTTGTGTGCCTATGGTGTGCGAAGGTATGCACAATCCCACTGATTTTCAAAGCGGACTTATGCATGGAAGTCTGTTTTGGAAATTAGGGCTAAAGTCTGCACGTTCTTTGCATTTACAGACCTTCAGCCCTACGCGGGCTGTTATAAAAATTGCCCTCCCTATGGTTAGCATTAGTTTACCCGTTATTATTTATTTCCTTATGTTTCCTTATCGTTCATTATGTTAATTGTAAACATTACCTGTTCCATGTAAACCGATACGATATGCAAATGGTTATCGGTATATAAAAGCCTTAAATTAAAAAAAAAAAAATGTATTGTGAATTTGGGTTTTCTTCCACATCCAGGCTGTTTATTATATATAATTTGCATTTGTTCCAACAGAGAGCCCTTCAATTGCAGCAATACTTTGAAACATATTTTATCACATTATTGTCTAATTCTATTTTAAATGTCTTTAGAATATGTAGCTTGATTCACTTTCTGAGATTTCGGCCTTCACCAAATAATCAGAAGTCAATATTCACAAGATTTACCTGGTTAAAATTGGTTTTTATTCTCCTGGCTGAAGCTTCTATCTTCAACAGATGCAGTTGTCCTTAGAACAGGAATAAGTCTGGGTGACCACCTTTCTGCCCACGTGGCTTCTTTGATATCCTGCAATTTGAAAAATGGAATTTTTCATTCTCTTTTCGCCCAAAGAAAATCATGTGACCTGGCCTATGTCGCATGCTTCCTTTCACTCTGATTTCTTTGGAAAGGAAAAAAATCTCAATAAAGAGTTTGAAAAAAAAGTCCAGAAATGTTTCTTGCCATTTTAAAAGCGACAGTGCTGTGATGGCCACAGTACCTCACAGCACTTGGCTTTTGAAAAAAGTTTGTGAGTCCCTATGTACCCAGCAGGCATGCCAACACAACCCACTAACGGGCGGATTTTAAAAGGGTTACGCGCGTATATTACGCACATAACCCCGAAACCCCCGCTCCTGCGCACGCTGAGCCTATTTTGCATAAGCCTGGCGACACGCACAAGCCCCGGGATGCGCATATGTCCCGGGGCTTGAAAAAAAGGGGCGGGGAGTGGGCAGGGCAGGCTGGTCCAGGGGCTGGGCTGGGACCGAGACTTCCGGCACAGCGGCCGTGCTGGGGGATTGTGTGCCAGCACTTGGCCGGCAGGCGCAACTTTAAAATAAAGGTGGGGGGTGATTTAGGTAGGGCTGGGGGCAGGTAAGGGAGGGGGAAGGTGGGGGGGGGGGGGAGGAATGTGGAAAGCCATCAGGGCTCCCCTAGGGCTCGGCGCACGCAAGGTTCACAAGTGTGCACCCCCTTGTGCGCGCCGACCCCGGATTTTTATAACATGTGCGCGGCTGCGCGCGCATATTATAAAATCTACGCGCCGCGCGTAGCTACTAAAATCTGGCCCTAAGCATACATGCCTCCTCTCCCCCACACTCACCCCCCACAAGCATTGTCATCCCCTCCTCACATTCACTGTCATAAGCTTCTGGAACCTACTATGTATACATGCAAATCCAGAACACAAAGTCCACATTCACAGGACACAGAACTTCTATAAAAGGAAAACATATTAAAAAAGAAAAAAAATGTAAGCTTTCTCCCTCTTCTTATCCCAGGGTATTTGGCATCTCTATGGGGAACTTGCAGTTCTGCCCCAGCTCTGGGGTAACATCCTCCTCTAGCTATCTCCAGAGGTGGATCAGCAGCATATCAAAGTGAGGCTGAAAGGTCAGTGTGTCAGTATACTTCACAGATAACTCAGCAAGCAGTAGATGCAAAGTAGTAAAGAAGAGAGCATATAGAGCTATACCTGGAATAGGGGCATCTCTTCATCTGCAGAGCAAACCCTAGGAAATGCATCCATCCACTGGTGGCATGCCTGGATTGCAAGACAGTGGCCCTTTAGAAAGGCTGATGCATGCTGTAGGCAGTAAGGGAAAAAGAATAAAGGGGAAGAGCATCATATAAAAGGGAATAACAATTTATTTATATTCTGCCTTTCAGCCACTTCAAAGCAGATTGCATTCAGGTGCTGTAGGTTATTTCCCTGTCCCCAGAGGGCTCACAAGCTAACAGGGTCATTCATCAAGCCACGTTAGGGCTCTAACGCGTTATATTGTGTATATTGCATGACAGAAGCGATATTTTGCATGTCCCCGCCCAGATACCCTCCCCTATTACAAGGACCTTCTTTGCATGCAATTTGCATGCATGAATAATGCAAATGCATGCAAAGAACAATTTGATGCAAATATTTTATCTTGGCTGACCAAGAAGGTGGTCAGCCACGATAAAATAACAGCTCTCTGGTAAGCGTTAGGTGTGCGTGGATCCCAATGCCCCTGCCGCACATTTATAGCAGCAGGGGGGAAAAAAAGAAAAAAAAAAATGCGGCCAAACGGGGAGATTGAGCAGGGGGGTCATTGCTAACCAACATTTCATTCCGGAGCTGCCGGTCGAGGTGGCCTCAACTCCCTCAAAATAATAAAAAGTTTAAGTATGCGTGCGGCGAGGCAATGGCGGCAGTCCCCCACCTCCCGCATAGTCCAAGCCTCCCTTGGTGTCCTCGGGTATTTTTGCCTCAGCTCCAGCTGCCTTCTAGTCAGATTCTCTTTCCATGCCAATCCAATGCTTTGCACACAAGTTGCTGCACCTCTCATGGTCCCCTCATGCTAGGCCTTCTTCCTCTTTTGGTGCTCTGGGATTTCGATGCCACTCTTCTTCCCGGCTTTATTTATTTATACATTTCATATTGCAATTTTTCTTAAGTTAGTCTCAAGACAAATTTATTACAATGAAATGTGTAAGTAAAAATGACATTTGCAGTAGCATCACAATCTATCGTCAAAAAAAACAAAGAACACTAAGCGGGAAGGTGGCGCATATCTGCAGAAATGATAATAGACAGGAAAAGATTTGGATAAAGCAAGCAGCTACTGCACAGGTAGTCTGAATTCATCAAGTGGCCGAGGTTGAGGACTCATACTCAAGCACTTAGTGCAGAGGGAGTAAGAATCCATCAATTAGGATTGGCCCCGGGGTGGCAGACGTGGGCTTACGATGAAAAGTTCTGGCAGTCTGGTAATACAAGGAAAAGTCTTTGATGTGGAACCTAGGGGAAAGTCCTTGATTTCCTTTTGGAAGGTGCAGTGACACGTGTCAAGTCTTCGAGGTGGTGATATCTTGCTCCATATTTTGGGGCATAGCAGCTGAATGCTCAAAGTCTCGTGCAAGTTAATCTGGCAGAAGCCGGAGGAGAGGAGGAAAGGAGGAAAGGACGGCCATTTGGGAGGATTGACTTCTCCTTGTGGGAGTGTTGGACAACAGAAGCTGGGAGAGGTACTCAGGGGCCAGCTGTTTTATGCATTTGAAGACAAAGCAAAGCATTTTCAATTTTATCTTTCTTTTGACCAGGAGCCAGTGTAACTGACAGAAGCTTGGCCTTATGTGGTCAGTAGCCTTGACCTCTACCAAAAGGAAATTACAGCAGATTCATTAAGTACCTCCCAAAGAAATGCTCTCATGCCTGCTCCCTGCCCAGGCATAGCAAATTCACCATCTTTCGGCTTCTAGATGGTTCCGTTAATATTTTTCCCCTCTACATCCATGAGTTTGAGGTCTGACTTGCACATCATGACCTCTGCAGACCTTCTCTAGAATTCCCTCTGGCTTCAGGTTCCAGGTTATGATGATTTTCCTCTCTCATGGTGATGTGGAGAGTCTAGTAGGGGAGCACAGCTATTCATATAACCTTGACCAAAGAAAGATATTTTGTGTATCAGAGAAGGTTATCCTCTTTGACCAGGCACACAGCTTCTGGATGGACAAGCATGGAGCAGTGAGGGAGGAAGGGGGATACTCACCCACTCAGATCTGCTGAATCAATCTTAGTCATCAGTGAGGTAAGAGGTGTCACAGCCAGAATACCCTGGCAACCTTCTCTTGGTGCCTTAGGGTTTTCATGCTACCTTTGCTGGTGCCCTTCCCATGGTGCCTTCAGCTGTCCATGCCATGTTGGTGCTGCTTTTCTCCACTTTTGATGCTTTACGGTCTTCGTGCCACTGTTATTGGTGCCCTTTGCCCCTCTTTTGGAGACTTGGGGTAGTCTTGCCACTCTTGGTGCAGCTTTGCTCCTTCTCTCGATGCCCTGGTGTGTTGATGTCTGTGGGCCTCTTTACCCTGTCACGGTGCCTTTGGTTATTCATGCCAGTGCCCACTTTGCCACAGTCTTGCTATCTTGGCATCCTCGTCCATCTACTGTTGATGTCTGCCTGCAAGTTTTATTATAGTTGACTAGAAAGCCCTAGTTGTGAAGTTTAAAATAGGATCCATTGTTTCCCTCATTGACTTTACTGGGAAAAGACTGAACAAATGTCTCAGATAAATGAATTTGTTTTTGTTTGAAATGAACAAAACAAATTATGGAAGCAAATGAAATGAATTAAACTGACATGAAAACTTTTGCTGCACATATCTCTAAAATTCAGTATAAAAAAAAATTCCAGCTGGAATGTGTAAATTATGTAATAATTTCCCTATAGTGATTCTTATTCGGTTGCTGCTCATTAATTCATTGTTACTTTAAGAAGGATCTCCAAAATGTGCTACGCCTTAAAATTTCTGTGTTCTCAAGTTCAATGCTGGAAAAGTGATAAAGAATAAGCGTATCATTCTAGGAACATTACATATTTATATACATTTGAACTGTGCATTTATGTCTGTATAGCATGATATTAATTATAGTGAATAATGGAAATTATCTTACATAAATGAGCCATTATTAAAAATTGGTACTAATTATCATCCTAGTTATAACTATACTAATTAATGTTAATTTATTTAGCAACTTTCATCAAAACATGGTCCAAATGGACCTTAAATAGGAGGGAGGAAATAGAGGAATGTTATTATTAGTACTCAATTGCAAAAAGAGCGTTCGATGGGTCCTGTGAATCAAAATAAAGTGCCAACTATTTACAGGCTATACAGCCGCTAAGAGCCGCAAATGATTAGAAGACCGGACGGTTCTACTCTAAGGGTTGAACACGTCGACAGGCTTGCTGATGCAGCATCTTTAAAAACTTTTGTTATTCGTTTATACATATAAAAAAAGTATATCCTTTGGATTTCTTGAAATTAATTGAGCCACGTTCAAAGACTTAAGAAGGGTGCCTTTTGTCGCTTTATTATTATTAGTAGTAGTAGTAGTAGTAGTAGTACTCAAACATACCTGGGCAAACATAGTCACCGGGAGATAAAATGTTGTGCCCGGGTTCATAGAGGATCAGTAAGAGTGCAGGATTCTTAGTTCATAGTCCATTGATGTAACCACTAAACAAGTCTCAGCAGAAAGGTGAGAGGACGAATGGTCATGGGAGCTCTAGTTGCAGCCGTTCCTGCTCAGGGTTAAGGAAGGTACTTTGGCATTGTAAAGCATAGAAGGCTTTCAGTTCCCCACTGCCTGTGTTTTGCATGCTGTTCTGTGGCTAGAAAGGAAAGTTTACTGTGGATTCTGTCTAGCACTTTACCCAGAATTAATATCGCTTGAAAAAAAAGACAAAGGGAGAAACCTTGAAGTCTTTTTGGAAGGTCAGCTGGTCAGAAATTGGGAATTATAAGATTTTGTTTGGGGGTAGGGGGAGAGCTGGAAGTTTCCTCCTGCTCCTCTGGGCTTCCAACTCAACCAGAACCAGGGCTGGGATCTGGCCCCATGAGCCTACATTTGCAACCACCTCTGTTTTATATCCCATCCCAACTCACTCAGTCCAGTCATCACAGTGAAGGTTTTTCAGGCAGGACCCATACCCAGGGCTCCCACAGGATCCCTGCCTTCACAGGCCTTAAATCTGGCCACCAGGTGGTGCTGTTGCACAATAACCGGGACTCTCTTCCCGTCTAGGAACTGTGAAATTTGCCTCCACTGCATCTGCAGCCCTGGAAGCAGGAGCCCTGACCCAGGAATTTGGTCCCAGTTCCACTAGACTGACCCCAGAATTATAAGGTTTTTGAGTGGTTTCAGGTCTAGCTGGAATTTTCCAAGTAAGAAGAATTCTTTCTTAACTGTGCCAGTTATGGTGTTTTCATATCAGAAAGGTGAAAGTGTTTCTTAGGCTTTCCTTTTAGCATTAAATGGCTGCTGACATGAACTGCAAGGAAACCAGAGGGACCAGAAACTTAAGGGACTCTTAAGTAAGATGGCACTTGTTTATCTCCACATAATTGTAAAATAAATGCATTTTTTCCTCAGGACACATTTGACATAAGAATCTTAATGGCACGGACAGTGAAGTACACTGTCAATTTCATAGACGGTAAAGAAGAAGACTTGCACA
Source organism: Rhinatrema bivittatum (assembly GCF_901001135.1). Classification (NCBI taxonomy): domain Eukaryota; kingdom Metazoa; phylum Chordata; class Amphibia; order Gymnophiona; family Rhinatrematidae; genus Rhinatrema; species Rhinatrema bivittatum. The sequence continues at coordinate 527,208,429 of NC_042615.1, read as the reverse complement.
GGTTAGTACATATCATTGTCGTTGTCACCGATATTCTTGCCACTGTGAACTGTATCTCCTTACTCCTTTATCTCCTGCAGCTATTCTGCTCCACAGGTAGTTTGCTCATCCAAATCCGCTCACCATGCTTAGTTACCTGCTGATAGTTAATGCACATAGAGGCAAGGGTTCTAGCATGAAATTATTGGATTTGTTTTACGTCCTGCCTTATGAAGAAAAGAGCCCATCTCCAGCAGTGGAAAAAATGCCCGCATCTACTATCCACCTTTAGGGGGGGGATGAGCTCTCTGTTTTGACCTTAGCTGTTAAAAATCCATTTTTTCTAATCCATTTTTGCTACAAATTGCTCCTCTTAAAATCTGTCAAATGTTGGCAAGAATATTGCATTAATCAATTACTTCCTCATCCTTCTCTGAGATTTGTCTTTCAACATCACTAAATTTAAAGATTTAAGAGGAATCCATAGTTTCTCCTTTTTCATTTTTCAGCTCAGTAGCATCAACTCTATCTGTCATGTTTGTTATGTGAACTAAATCATATACTGTCACTTTGTTTGATGTTAAAGAAATAATGTTTATACAGCAGTGTCCTACTCGGCAGACTGTGCTGACCTGCAAAAAGCACTTTAGTGGAGGACAGCGGGGTTCATAAATACCAGCAATATGCCAACATCAATTTAATTATCTAAGTCATGAAGACAAAAATACAATGAAAGGATCAGTCAGCATGAACATGGACACACAAATATGAAGACCAAAAATATAAAAAATTACTGGAAGATCAATGCATTTGATTTGAATGTGCCATCACGTTAACTTTCTGCATCTCTCTGAATAAATATTACGTCTAACTCTGATTCACTTTTGAAGGGACCCTTATGGGTTCTTTTGTCCACTGGGATGATCTCCTCATTGCCTCTTGAATTCTACTTCCTGGCATTTGATGAGCTCCAGGTCTGGACTCCTATTCGTACCATGCGGTGAGTCATTTTTACATTCTTAAGCTGGGTGGCTCTGTTTAAATACTTACATTTATGTGTCCACGTTATTGCTGACATGATTTCTGTCTTTTCTTTGGTGGCATGGTGCTTTTTAACAAATGAATTTTGTGCTTAATAAGATATCTGAAGGACAGCCTCCCATAATATAGGGGGCATGTTAGGTAAAGAAGAGATCGCTTGGTAAAGCGAATATCTTTTCCGTACAGATCTTAAAACACTTAAATAGGGAAACCAAACAATTCATTCAGTGGGTAATTGTAAAACCGACTCCATCGGTGCAAAGCCTCTTTACCTAAAGTATTTCCACCAGTTTTCAAAGTGAAAGCATGCAAGCGCTTTCATGTGGAAACTGATCCCAGGAAATCTCCCTGCCCACATTTACAGCTGCTAATTTGTGCAGGTAGGTTTTCTGAGAAAAAATACAAGCACATGTTTGAAAATTTAAAAGTGTGCATGTAAGTACAAATCCCACCCCAACCCTGGCTCCGGGAGCTAGGTAGAGAGAGCATCAAGTTAGGCCGAGAGTACATTGTTCAAATCTACTCTTTTCCCTGTCAGCAAGCCAAATGACACAAAATGTTCACAGATGTATTTTTTGCAAGTCGTTCCTCTGACTGTGTATGTAAAAGTGCCCCCCCCCCCCTAAGCCTACCCCCAACCCCCCACCCCGAGGTAAAGATTCTCCCTTATACAGTCTCCCTCACTTTCATAAGGGATTACAGCTGGGCTTCTTTATTTTAATAAAAATAAATCTGAGGATACATACTATAAGATTCTATATTTACTGGGAGATTTGCCATGCACACAATGGGCCTGATGTGATAAAGAGTTTTTCCCATTTTGTGCCTATTGGAAAAATAATTAGTACATGATAGGTCCCCTGATGGGAGAAAAAAAACATTATTTTTTTTAACTCTTTATTTAATCAATTTTTTCAGGCATTCAAACAATAATATACCATATCAAGACGAGTACCAAAATAGGCAGGGATAAAAAAAAAAGGACCAAAGTATGCAATCAAATGAAAAGCATAAATACAAAAATGAGACATTTATAATTGAAAAAGAAAGAGAGACTAAGCATACTTCACTCTTGGGAGACAAGCACGTTCATGATTTAGTGAAAGAAGCTATTGCTGAAAAACTATTATTTCAGAAGTGAGCAATCTTGGTCATTGAGGGGCATAAACTAATCAAGTTTTTTAGTGATGCAAAACTGATATACATGAGATAAATATGAACAACTCTCTTTTTAAGTGGAGATCTGCCTGAGGGTTAACTAAAAACCATACCTGTCCAGTGATGCCTGGATAAGAGCTAAGGAATTTTTAAAATCCTGATCAGCATGTTCTGGTTCATTGCTCCTACTGTTGTACATTGTAGAATATGCAAATGGAATCATCTCTCAATATGCAGAACATGAGGTTTTAGACTGCAGTAACAGCAGACGCTGCCACATATTCACACTTTCTATGGAAAATTGATGCCGCTGGGTTAGAGGCTTGATTCTGCAGCACGTGTCGCTCTCTTGCAGCAAATGACTTAAGACATGGCTGTTCAAGAAAGCCTTTCCGGACCCTGACTGATGCTCTCCCACCAAACACAGCAAGACTGATTATCACCCACTAAACTGATACAGACTTACCAACCACTGCACGTTCTACTTCTTGTTAAACTTCTTGTTAAACTTCTATCATCCTCTTCTTCAACTCCCAGTTAGAACCATTCTTGTTTTATTGTAACTGCTTTTTCTGCGCACTTGTTATAATTTGTTATATTTTGCAAATGTATACTCTCATGTTATAGTTATGTACGTTTATAATTTATTGATCACCCTTTGTTTTATGTAAACCGACATGATACGAACTCCGTGAATGCCGGTATAGAAAAAACTCAAATAAATAAATAAAATAGATAAATAAATGGGAAACAAATCTGACAAAGGGAGCTGGCAGCAGCACAAGTTAGTGCTAAACACACTAAGCAGGAATTATTTTAAAATGGGAGTTTTCAGGAACTCTGTGATTCCTCTTTTCTTATCTTTCAAGGCAAACAGAGGAGGACCAGGGTCACTAACCAGGAAGTAGGTCACTTTAATGTGACATTCCTTTAATGTTCAATAGAGTCTTATCTTTATATTCCAATGTCATCCTTATTAGCATCCCAATTGATATTTTGGATGCCTGTCTTTAAGAAGTTTTTTTGTCTCATTTCTCAACTCATGTTATTAAATAACTCACATAGGCACAAAATGGGATTAAGCATTTTTATTATAGTTGTTCATGCTACAGCCTACAACAGTGGTGAAAATGGATTAAAATATTGCAATTTAGGATTGTGACAAAAAAAAAAAATCCTACTGGTAATAATATCCAGGACTGCGTTTCTGATTGCAGTACTGAATTATGGACTGCGTTTCTGATTGCAATACTGATTCTTGTAATGAGGCTGTAGTGCTCGACCTTTGTTACTCTGAATCACTTTGTCACCAGCCAAGCCTCAAAGAGTAGCACTTAGGCCATTTTCTTTTTTAACCTTTTCCTTGTTGTTCTGATTTATTCAAAAATTGTATGTTACAAAAGAACCATACTAATAGCCTTAAAGAGCCTACATGTGACATGCAAGCCACAGGTTGGGTTTCATTCATCTGTACTATATCTGCAATTGCACCTTCAAAATTCTGAACTTGCTATCGTTTCGAGCACTTCAACAGACTATTGAAAAAATGACTTTTACTAACTTTGCTCAAGTGTTAGTAACTTGCCTAAGCTTGCAAATGTTTTATTTTATTTTCAGGTTTTATTAAGAAATTATTATTATTATTATTATTAGATAATATTGTCATTATAACATTTTGATTTTGCTCCTGCAGAATGGAAATCCCCTTTGTATTCCAGCTGGTGCAGTCTGGACTCATCCATGGCCTGGCATTCTGGTTCGATGTGGCATTTGTGGGATCATTGTATGTAATTTTCTTTCTTAGTTTGTCATCATAAGATTTTTTTTTTTTAATTCCCCAGTTCTTTCACACATTGGACATTTTTTTAATGACAGACTTGTTTTTTTATTTTTTATTTTTTTACATAAAATATTCTCTTTGTTCCAGTCTGCATTATGGGTGGATAATTCAGTCACATTGTGTTCTGATCTCTCCTGATTTTCCAATGTAGTGGTCAAAGAGATGGTGGTGTATAACGTTACCTGCACTGATCCAGGTTTGTCCCTGCTCAGCCTAATTTGGAAGCCTAGCATAGAAACAAAAAAATTGTGACCCTCTGTGCAAGGAATAGCATCAATATTTACAAAAAATTCTCAGGTTTTTCATAAACATTAGTGGTATGCCTGGTGTAGGGCATTAGCATTTAATTAGCCTATTATCCCTGAGAATGCTTCAAGTCTTACAAGTAGTTTTTAACAACACATTGACACTGGTTTCTCCAAGGTGGTCCAGTGGTAAGGTATTAATCCCTCACATATTATATGTGATCTCAGTCTGTCCATAGACCAAGAAGGGGTGTCCTCAGCTCACAACCCAGATCCTACACTTGGATCTTAGCCAAAAGGCCAAGAAATGATTGAATACTTAGTAATACAAAGAACTGAACTAATTGCAAGGGGTCAGACTGAATCACAATTTGAATCAGAAACAAACTTGTCTTTTCGGGAAGCCCTTGAACTGTTCCCTCTTTCAGGTTTGGTGTATTTGACAGGGGGAAAGGAAAACGGTGATACAGGCGGGATCCAGGTTGACTCACCCACCCCTCCTTTTCATGATACAATACATTACACACATTAATGCATTATGCTGTACACTAGTCACAAAATATTTGTAGTGCGTTGAACACTAATATTAGCATTGTACACTGGAATTAGCATGTTCTGTACATGCTCATCAGTTTTGTACATAAGAGATCGTTTGCGTATGTAATCATGGAATCTTGTACTACATTTGCATTTTCTGTATAAATGTGCTTGCCAATATCTTCAAAAGAATGTCTCCATTCTGCTTATTAAATCCAAGTCAAGTGCATCATATTACATGTAGTCATGCTAGGAAACTGCAAGCTACCAATTTGGAAATGAACCAGTATTAGCCTCTCAGCCCAAGGAGGTCGTTACACTAGTGACTGACAGGCATTTATTTTTATTAACTTGTGACAAGATTACTATGACTTAATATGGTGTTAAGCAATCACATGTCATTGTTCCTTGCAGGAGAAATAACTTCTGGTTAATGCAGTTTAACACAAAGTGTCATGGATTGTGTGTGGAACACTGGCTAAAATGAAAAATTAAGGCAGTGGCTCTGCTGGAAGTTGTAGCAACAAATAGGGAGAATATAATATGAGGGCAGAGCAGGCTACAGTTGTCGATCTTCCACAGGCACAAAGTCTCATAATCATAAATTCTGAGTTTATAGCTGTCTGCTGTTTTGATTTATTTTTCTGTGCTAATCCCTGTTCCTTAGAACTTATAGTAGATACCTGAGACACGGGGGAGATAAAGTGACTTCTCCAGTGCCACGGCAGGTGTCAGTAGCAAAAGCAAGAGTGGCACTCAGATGGTCTTGTTTCAGGTCCCTTCTGCTAGCCAGTAGGCCATTTCATCCTGACCTGAGTGCAGTACATAGGGAAGGAGAGGGAGTTAGCACAGGGTCAGTTGGTATATTACTTGGAAAATAATTTGTTGACTGCAGGATGGGTAATCAAACATATAGTGACAGAGAATGAATGGTGCAATATGTCAGGGAGGACTAATGATGTCATGCCTTCCTGGAAGGAGAAGAGATTGTGCAAACTATGCTTTTCATAAGTCTCTTCCTGTTTACAAAATGAAATCCTCCCAACTTCACTCTGGAGTGAAAGACCCATTTCACAAATTAACTCTACCTTTACAATAGAACTAAAACAGGTACTTGGATTTTCAAAACCCTATCCATTGGTAGTTCCATTATAGTATGAATAATCAATTGAGAAATAATCCTACCGGGCAAAAGTGCGATGACAAATACCTAGGCCATGTAATATAGAGCTCACAAAATCTTCAGTGACAGGAAAGATAAACTGAAGTATTTTTTCAGACTAATTATTTTTTCATTAGTGCCTAGCTGAACTGCTGAATCTAGATATCAGATATATATCTTTTAATTAAACAGGCCACAGGCTTAGGGCTGTTTTGACAGCAAAATTGAAGACTGATATGTGGGACATCAAGTTGAAGCAGAGTCTAATAGAATTCACTAGTTCAGGTGCATATTGAACACCTGCCCAGTGTTGTGTTTTATGTATATTGTACCACTCAGACAACAAACTCCAACTAAAGTTAGTCCCTGTCTGTCTCTTGCTTTCTCTATTACCTATTTATACGTAGTACAATATATAAAAGGAGAACAGTAATGGGAATCAGTTTTAAATAAGACCTACGATCTGTTCTCACGGGGCCAAATTTTAAAATTCTGGCGCTTGCAAATTCCGGGAGATAGGCATGTGGCTGGGCCATGGGCGCGCCAAGCGCATTTTAGAAATGGCCCGGCCGCACACACACCTCCTGATACACCCAGAAGTGCCAGGCTTGGTGAAAGAGATGGGCCGGGGGGGGGGGGGGGTGGAGTCGGGGTGGGGCAGGGTGAGGGGTGGGGGCTGGCTGGGACAGCGCCATTAGAGGCTGTGCTGGGGACACGTGCTCCGGCAGCTGGCCGGAGCGTGGAGCTTACTTCTGCTCTGAAGGGGCAGTAAGCTATTTAACAAAAAACATTAGCTAGATAGGTAGGAGTTGGGGAGGAGAGGAGAGGGGAAAAGTTAGAAAGGGTAGTTAGGGGGATAGGGAAGTTCCCTCCCAGTCCGCTCCAATTAAGGAGCGGTCTGGAAGGGAACTGGGGAAGGCCCTATTGCGTCGTTGCGTATTTTCTTAGAAAATCCCCCCCCCATTGTGCGCACGAGTCTGAACCCGCCCGCACATGCGCACGCCAAGTCTAAGATCGTGCACGCATGTAAGCGCGGTAGTCGTATTTTATAATGTGCGCTCGTCGCCACGTGCTGCTCCCGGCGCGCGTCCGTGTCGGTGCACCAGGAACCGCACGCACATGGACCCGCACGAGGATTTTAAATTTACCTGACAGGGCTCTGGAAAATGTGAAAAGTAATGCAGTGTGTCTCTCAGTGTGCATGTGCTTGCGAATGATAAACCCCAACTCATTGTACTTTTATATATTGTACTATAAATAGGTAGCAGAGAAAGCAAGAGACAGGCAGGGGCTAACTTTGGTTGGAGTTTGTTGTACGAGTGGTACGATATACATAAAACACAACACTGAAAATCTTCCAATCTCCCATTTTAACACTATTCAGTTAAGGTCCGTATTACTAATGTATACAAATCTCAAGCCCTGCAAATCTCCATACATGTGGAAAACTCCAAATTGTATTAGATTGAGTAATTGACGTGTTAAGGAATTCCCACCCCTGAAACGCTCTGGGCAGCCCAAAATATCTCTCTGCGTTAGATTTTAGTAGGCCCTAGTCATTTTACTCACAGGTGCAAAATGAAAAAAAACAAACCTGAGAGTCAAATTCACGTCTTTTCTTCAGCCTCATATTTTCGATTTAGAAGGCCAAATTATGCAATTAAATCTGGGAGTTCCATAGCCAAAGAAAATATTTCACAAGTAGTTCCCTTCTTGAATAGGATAACACCTATGTGTACAGCAGCATATACACACATAGAAAGTCACCAGCAGATCTATACTCATATTTATAACCTGCACACATGATATATGCCCATTGTATAAAATATGCATACCTCTACCCTGCAACACACAGGCGTGTATTTAGGCTTACATGCAAATACATGCAATGCATTGAAACAACGTATATCAATGCAATGAACACGTGTACTTTTCCTACCTATTTAAAAATACACACAAGTATATTTTACATGCGAAAATAAAGTAGGACTTATGTAAGTCAGTGTATTTTTTTTCTTTTATTTAAAGTTTTATTTATAACAATGATGAGAAGTAAAACAATTAAAGCAGTATTACATATAGTAAGGGTTAGAAAATATACAAGAATTTCAATTAAGCACAAGAATAACAATATAGTGGTTACCAATAGTTTACAGCATTATAAGAAGCCCTATAACACACAGTCCAATGCCCAAACGTAAGCATAGGATCAGGTGAAAAACCCTTCTCATCCTGTCCCACTCCTACCCCTCCCTAATCTTCCTGCCCTCCATTCCCCCCCCCCCCCCCCCCCCGTCCTCCAGTACAGTAAAACTGAGCCTGGTGTTTAATCCCAAGTCAGCCCATTCCTTGCTCTTTTATCTAGGTTCATGGCTAGTCGGTGTATTTTAAAACATGCGCACATCAAGGAAATTTCCAGTTTTATCAAATAGTCCACCAGTTCTCTTGGTCCTTCTCCAGGTCATTGAGATTCTCCTGGTTCTTCAGTCTGCACTTCCCCCAGGTCACCCAGACCTCCCATCCAGCCAGTAGTACACAATAAATAAGGCTGATATCAATTACATAAGATAATTTGCAGGTGTAAAAATACACCATTGAGTTGGCAAATGTATGTGCATGTCTTTCTAAAACAGCGCCTTTCGTGTGTAGCTGTTGGCTGCGCCCCAAAATACCCCTAGATTGCCCCGTTTTTACGCGCATATATGTGTGCGGAAAAGTGAAAATATGCACATGGTTTTTCCTTTCATAAAATATGGACTATGTGAGTAGAGGATACTTGTATGCGTATATGCAAACTTTTATGTGCTTATCGTTTTGAAAATTCATCCCAAAAGCAAAAGTTCTAACAATTTCTGAGAGCACAAATAAATAAATAAAAATTCACTTGCTACATCTTTCTTTTCATCAGGGTAACAGTCTGGTTATCAACTGCTCCCACAGAACCTCTAACCCACTGGTATCAGGTACGCTGCCTTTTTCAGACGCCTCTCTTTGCCAAAGAAGGAGAAACTCTCTCAGGGAAAGTCCTGCTTTTGTCAAATAAACGGTAAGCAGTAAAAGGAAAATTTGCTGTCCAATCTGTTTTAGCCTTGTGACTCTGCATTTTAAAGCAATACTCCACATTAGCCGAAATTTTTTGTTAGTTAAACATTAGGAGTCAATTTTAAGACTGTGCAGGGAAAACTCAAATCTGCGAGTACCTTTTCCCTGCAAATTTTATGTCCGTTTTCAAAAGGAACTTCAAGGGTACTTTTTCCGATGGAATTTATGCCTAATTTTATAACAGAGAGCTTAGGGCTGAAGTCTGTGTATACAACGTACACGTGGACTTCAGATGTAATTTTCAAAGCAAACTTACATGTGGCAATCTGCTTCGAAAACTAGTCTGTAGGCGTCAAACCTAGCACAGCATGCATGCGCATTTGTATGCTCGCAGGTGTAAATGTTCATGTTTACCTTTATGTGCATACTTTTGATTTTAGAAAGTGCACACGTAAATGGTTTTCCCTGCCCTAACTCTGCCCCCCCCCCCCCCCACCCCCCAGGAATGCCTCTTTCAAGTACACATACAAATACACCTGGCATTGCTTCTGCACGTACCTTTATGCGTGGAATCCCTAGGGTAATTATCAAAAAGCCTATATACACATGTAAAATGGTGTTGAACGTGCATATATGCTTTGGGAAATTTGCTCCTAAAAGTATGCACAAAAATTCCTATCCTACCGCTGTTCCACCCCTCGATCACCTCTGTATGCCTGTAAATACTGTATATGTGCACACAGGTGGAACAATTTTCAAAGGCACCAGTGATGCAGGTAAAGCACTGTTTTTCCTGCATAAATGCCTTTGAAAATGGCCCTCAAACAGTTCTCCTTAACAAGGGGATAATCTTCCAGTGTCAGCCCCCAAATGATTGACTCTTTTTATGTTTTGGAATTCCAGTTGAGAGCTCATCTTTTCTCTCTGCCCTTTGGTTCTTCTCCGTAACCCTGTTTGATGTCTTTGTGTAATCTGGTGTTCAAACTCTTTGTGAACCCCACTGCACTGCCTCTCGCTCTTCACTCTCACATGGACCTGTTGCATGCAGGCTTGGAGTTAAGCATAGGCAACTGCCCAGGGTGCTAAATTTTGAAGGCATAGTCAGGCTAATGCAATACCGTACGCTGGCCGCAGTGCACAGCTGAACACGTGATTGGACGTGCATCCATAACCCCTGATGCAAAATGGGGGTTAGCACTTCCAAAGCTCGCATCCAACCGAGTGCGTAGCTAATAGCGCTCCTCACATGTAAATTCATGTTGGTGAGGCTATTAGCTATTTCCCCTGATGCAAAAAAAAAAAAAAAATGTGCGGACGAAGCAGGCGTTAATTCTTGAGGAGCCCAAAAAGTTGACAGAAAAGCAGAAAACACTGCTTTTCTATAGTTCCTACGACTTAATATTGCCACAATATTAAGTCAGAGGAACCGAAAAAAGAAAAACCTTAAGAAAAAAGTGCCGGCAGTCAGGTTAAGTAAAGGGACGCGCAATTAACGAGCGTCCATTTTCCTAACCTGTGGCTGTGCACAAGTTAGAAAAGCGGATGCTTGTAAAATTGAGCGTCCTTTTCCTAACCCGCTGACAGCCACCTCTCCTGGGTGCCGCTGCCTCCTTTTTACTGCGGCAGCCCATTTAAATATTATATTGGGTGCCCCAGAGAGGTGCATTGGCGCGCATTAGGAGAGCAGGCGCTCAGTCGTGAGCGCTGTTTTCCGCATGCCGATATTGCATCGGTCTGTAAGTGCCAAGGCTGAAGAGGAATCTGTTTCAAAGGGCCTCCACCCGCCATTCCCTCCAGTCTTGCCTACGGGCAGCAAAGGCTTCAATCTGGCCCTCATTGCATGCCCTCATAAGAAGCTTCCCAAAATTAGACTCCCATTGAAGGACTCCTCTGATTACCTACGGCCAATCATTCATGCCAACTGCTAGTTACTTTGGTTTTGCGACTCCATAAGGAATTTCTTTTATTTAGTTAGTTTTTCTTTCACCAATAGGAAAATAAGCATCAGGAATTATACACGGAGGAACTATTTCCTAAGACCAGGGGATTGCCGTTTTCTTTGGATGGGTTACCTTAATGGCTTGCTCCTGTACATTCTGTTGTGCTGGAATCTGTTTTCACAACATTTGTGCTTATGCGTGAGAAAGGCTGTAGTCTCCTCTGGTATAGGAAGCTCTGATTCCTTCTCTCTCGGGATATATTCAGGATATATTCAGTGTCTACAGAACCACAAAGTTGACTGCATGGATTTTTTTTTATCTTGCAGTGCTGTGCAGCCTCAGGACCTCTGCCTCCATACACTATGACTGGCAAGTCCTTGGTGCACAGATCAGGGGACTTCATCATTTTTCCCCAGCTTGGTGGTTAGTATGATATGTGCTTGCAATCAGATAATCCCATCTACTGGAAAATGCCCAGACTGATGGGTGTGGATTGTGATAATATATCTTCCTTAATTAGATCAGAATTTGTCTCGACATCTCAGCATAGAATTTCTGGGCATGTTTTCACTTGTAGAGTACAGCCTTATGCTCGCTGTCATTTACAGAAAGTTTCTTTCTTTTCTGTGGTGAAACTGACATGAGCTTCAACCCTGCTTTCGGTTCAACCTTTAGGGGTGACGTGCATAAAAGAACTAATTTTGAATTCAGTAAGAAGTATCTCACATAAGCTTTTTCTCCGCATGATGTTTACTTCCATTTTCTCTTTAAGGTTTGAGTAAACAATTATTCTATAAATCCTTTTTTTCTCCAGAGCTTTAGTCTGTTGCATTTGAAGTATTTTCCATATTTTCCGTTAACTTAAAACTGCCATTTCTGCCTAGATCTTTTTATTTCTGAATATCTTATTTTTATATCATGGAGGCATCCTTTGAAGCTGGATAGTACGTGTCCTTGTGAATCCAATGAAAATACTTACGTACCTTTAGAGAGAGAATAATTTACTTATCTGTAACTAATGTTACCTGAATATAGTATTTTTGTGATTCATGCAACCCACCTGCCTTCCGTTTGGAAGTGCCAATCTCAGTTCATTCTGGATCTGTCTTTGTCTGGATTGAAAAGGGACTGACAGCTGGAGTAAACATCTGACAGTATGTAGCAGAGGTTTAGATTCTAGAGCTGCACATTTAGGGATAGATTTTAAAAGGAGTGCGCGTGCTCACATGGATGCACTGATTTTATGACATGCATGCGCCGGCACGCGCATGTTATAAAATCCATTGGCTGCATGCACATGTGAGCCAGATTTTAAAATCTGTGCGTGCATGTGTGGGCGGTGCAAAGGAGGAGGGGTGAATTTTAGTAAATTATGCACGACGGGCCTCCCCCAGTTTCCTCCCAGTCCATTTCAATTAAGAAGCGGACTGGGAGGGAACTTTCCTATCCCTAACCCTGCCTCTTCCCCTCTCCACCCCGATCCCTAAATCTTTCTTATTTATCTTTTTTTTTGTTGTTTCAGAACTTACTTCAGGCCCAGAGCTGAAGTAAGTTGCACGCGCCAGCTGCCTGCCGGTGCCCAAGTTATCGGAACAGTGCAAAATGGCACTGTCCTGGCCCGCCCCTCCAGCCCTCCCCTTCGGAGACACCTGGCACTTGTGCGCACATTGGGCTTTACGCGCATGGCCGAGCCCATTTTTAATTGCGCGCATGGCTGGGCCATGCGCGTAAATCCTGATTTTTGCATGCACAGGCCTTTGAATATTTGGTCAACTGACCTGTTTCTGAATCCACAAAAATACCACTTTGAAAAACAATTACAGGTGAGTAATTATTCTTTATATGTTTTCTACAAACCAATGTATTTGGTCAATGAGTAATGAAAATGCAACAAATATATCTGTTTATGGCAAGTGGAAAAGCTATCAAATGGAAAAATTCACTAGCTTCATTTACAATTCAATAGCTTGTAGACTTTTGAAAAAAAGATTAGGTAAAACTTTGGCGAACATGGCTAGACTCTTTTTTATCTAAGCAGATGGAGAATTGATTGCTGATATGAACCATGAAACTTGGAAAGATTGATGAAGACATCCCATGAGTATAAAATAATTACTTTTTTATGGCTGTATCAGAAATGTCAGCAACAATTCACGTGAATCCCAATTGTAGCAAATATAAGTACTATGGCCAAAAATCAAACACAGTAATCACAAGTGCCGATAGTAAATCATAGTATAAGTAGAGACGCCTATTATGACAGGTCATTAATATCCTGCGTCTCTACTTATACTATGATTTATTATCGGCACTTGTGATTACTGTGTATCAGAAATGTCACAGAAGTAAAGGTCAAGTCAAAACAATGAAACTGTAAATAAATATTCCAGAAATTATGCAAAAGAAACCCATTTGGGTTGTTTCACAGAGGCAATGATGACATGGAAAGGTGATCACAACATATCTGCTAGAAAAATCAGAAAAGAACAAAGCAAAAAAATCAAAAAAATCAAAAGAAAACTTAGCTATAATCATCAAAACATCATAATAAAGGAATCTGTTTCGATTCTCAGATATATTTCACTGAAACATCTCTACATTTTAGTCCATTACTTCTTATTCATCTTTAAAAAATTTCCATAACAAATTTGTTATAACATATTTGTTACCATAACCGCATACTTACAAAATGCAAGTCTTAATCATAAATCAAAAATCATAAATCAAAACAGCATTTTCAGTAACCGCTTAAAAGCATAGGATGTGCTTCCAAAACCACCAGTCTCATTTTTAAACTTAGCACCCAATGTCAGCTGATCAGTTCCAGCCAATCAAGACATTACCATGTGTATGTACCCCAAATGTCTAATCATAAATAGGTCTGTCATCTATCTGACCAAACCTCCAGCCACATGTAGAATGAAAAAGGGAAAAGAATGCATAAGAAAGCATAGGATCATTCAATTTCATAATAAAGTCTGGTAGGATGCAAACACTCCAATAAAAAAAAAATCCAATATCGCTTTCTTTTGGAAAAGAAGGATACAATATATCCCCATGCCTTGTCAATAATATTTAAAAAACCCAAAACTCTTCCACCAAATGTTTCAATTCCACTTAATATGTGACCAAAGGAATTTTTAAGCAACATTTCCTAATACAACTTATAATGTAGTGCAGTACAGGTAATAATTTGATCAATACACTTCACATGAGGTGTATTGGTTTTTGGGGGGGGGGTTTAAACTTTCTCTTTATTGATTTTCAAAAATTATTCAAAGTATCCACTTTGCTACAAGAAAACTGGTACATCAATGAGAAAACAAAGAAAGAAAAAATACATCTCAAGAAAATTTAACTCATTAACAAGCAAACAATTTCTATTTTTTCTCAGATTCACCCATTAGACCCCAAGCTTGGGGGGGTGGGATAACTGCACATTAAAGGAGATAAAAAAAAACAAAACTGGCAAAATAAAGGAAATAATGGCTTCTTTTTCTGGTTATTTCAATTATCACGGATTATTAGCACTGTTACTCAATAAATTTAAAGCTTTTTTTGCATCAACAAAGTCTTTCAATTGCTCTGGTTGAAAAAATATATAACTATCTTTATTATGTTTTACAACGCATTTACAGGGGAAGCGAAAAAAGAAAGTTGCTCCCACTTCTAGAGTCTCTTGCTTTAAAGCAAGGACATTTTTTCCTTTTCAGTTGGGTCGATTTTGTGAGGTCTGAAAATATTCTGATGTGTCAACCCATGAAATCAGAATTGGGTTTCTTAAAATACGCCCGTATCACATCTCCTAAGTCTTTCTCGTTAAAGAAAGAAATTAGCAAAGTTGACCTCTCTATAACTTCATAGGATGATGATTCCGGAAATCCTGTTAAGTTATCCATTACATTTGGAGCAATCTGCTGTTGTTGGGTTCTTCGCACAGGAAGAAAATAAACGTTATCAAGGGGTAGGGATTGATCCGAGGAAATTTCTAGTACTTCAGCGAAGTATCTTTTAACGAGGAATTTCCCCCATCACCCTGGGAAAATTTAATATTCTTAGATTTAAATGTCTCAGTGCGTTCTCTATATTTTCAATCTTGCAATTTAAAGCCCCACAATCTTGAATTATTGTTGATTGGACTTTCTTTACTTTCTTTATATCATTTTCGACATTCTGGAATTTCACTATCACTTCCTGCTTGTATGACAGAGTTCTTATTCATAATTTCCATTTGAGTTGCAAGCTGATTAATTTTCTCAGAGCAATCTACTAATGACTTTGCCATTGCCGAAGTTAGTGACCAAAGAGAGTCCAATGTTACTACCTCCGGTTTACCCTTTGTTAATAACTCACTGGGACAAACAGGGGTCACAAAGACAGTGCTCTCACCTCCTGTACTAGTGTCCTGTCCCTCCCGTCTGTTCAGATCTCCTCCTTCAGTGAGTAAATCTCCGATTCCCTCGGAGGGCTGCAATTGCCCTTCCACCGACGTCTCCCCCTCGGCCCAACTTCCTCAGCTAACCAACTTCAGGTTTCCGCTCGGGCGAGGAGTCGAGGTTGCTCTTGCAGCTGGGGGTAGTCGCTTATCCAATGGGCTGAGGGATATTGCTTCCGAAGAAGGGTCACAGTCTCCCTCCTGTGACCCAGCAGCTGGACCAATATGTTACAGTTTTAAGAAACTGTAATCCATATAATTTTCCCAATATTGGATGTAGAAACAACTGTAGTTCCACAGCAAGTAGACAGACCATCCAGTTTCCACATATGTTATAGTGTCCTAAAGGTTTACTCCCAACAAGTGATAATTGTTTCTAGTGTGTAGAAAGTGCTGAATACACCAAAAGGAGTTTGTTACTTTTCCTTGTTGTAAGCAAATAAGGTTTATTCCTAATATCTATATCTATCTATCTATATACACCCTTCCAAAGTGGGTCAGTATTCAGATATGGGGAGGACAATATTCGAACTAACTTACCTGGGGTACTACAGGTTTACCCAGGTAAAATCAGCCCCTGAAAACTGCCCTCCCTCTCTGCAGGTAAAGTGTGCTGGTTCATAGTGTGCACACCTTTCCCTCACCATAAAAGAGAAGGGAAGGACCAGCAAGCAACACATGAGCAGTTCAGTTTGAAATCCCTGTGCCTGCTTTGCAGTGCTGACTTTGCACCTGCTACAAAGCAGGTACAAAGCTCTGCGGGTACAAAAGTTCCTGCAGGACCAGCTGGCTTCTGTGTTTTCACAGGGAAACTCCTCATGCAACGCTATTTTAAATATTGCTCAGATCTGACCGTTCTTTCAGCTTGGTTAAAGTATGGAAGGATGCATGCCCAGCAGTGGTCTTTATTCTTATTTGCAGGTAACAACAAAAGCTCTCGAGTGGCAGAGAAAACCCATGCTGAGACTGATTTTCCAAAGGATTTAGGTTTTATGCACGAGGCTGAGCTTTTGAATATCAGCCTGTGGGTTCTGCAGGTAAAAGTGTGCATAAAACCTAATTTCGCGCACGCATTTACCCGCAATAATAAGAGGCACTCCTGGGGGCAGGGGGCAGGAATATGGAGCAGGGACAGGATTTACACTCATAGTTCTCATTTTTTGGAAAGTATGAGTGTAAATCTGCACCCAGAAAGTTGCACCTGCTTGGGAGCAGGTGCAACTTTATGCTTGCATGTCCATATGCATACCATTTGCAAATTTTCAAAGAGGAATTATGTGCATAAATCCACTTTGAAAATTTGACCTAAAGTCTGCGGGTACAAAGTACCCTATGCGGGCGGTTGGAAGGGAGGGTAATTTTCAAAAAGACCACATAGTGGTAAAGTTTTTGTGTGCATTGTGCATGAAACTTCCCAAAGCCTTTTCAAACTGAACTTAGGCACATAAGTTTGTTTTGACAATTTGTGGGTAAGTGACCAGGTGCAAACAGAGATTCACGCATGTTAAGTTACACCTCTACTTCCGAGGGCATAACTTGTGCATGTACACCTGCACCTATATTTTGTAAAATAAGAAAATATGTGCATAAGTAGGGGTGTGCATTCGTTTTCGATGTACTGGCAATCTGCAACGTATATGTCCCTATTCGTTGTATTCGTGGGGTCACGAAACGTATGGCGAACCCCCACGAATACAACGTATCTAACAAATAAACCCCCCACCTCCTGATCCCCTCAAGACTTACCAAAAGTCCCTGGTGTCCAGCGGGGGTCCTGGAGCGATCTCCTGCACTCGGGCTGTCGGCTGCCAGTATTCAAAATGGCGCCGATAGCCTTTGCCCTCACTATGTCACAGAGGCTACCAGTGCCATTGGTCGGCCCCTGTCACATGGTAGGAGCACAAGATGGCGCCGGCCGTCCATTGCTCAGTTCGCATAAAAGTACCAGGTATTAATGACTTTGGCTTTCTTAATAATCTTGGGGGAATATTCCTTTTGGTTAAAAATGCATACCCATCTGTCTTGCCGAATTTTTAATTCTGAAATAGTTAAGAAGTGCCAGGCTGTGCCAGACCAAGGTCCATCGAGCCCATTATTCTGACAGTGGCCAGTCCAGGTCACAAGTACCTGCTAGATCCCCCACTAGTTGATCTATTTCTTGTATCTCCCTCCCAGGGATAAGCGCTGTTTTTCCCAAGTCTACCTGGCTAATAACGGTGTATGGAGGAGAAGTCCATTACCTGCTATTAAGTTAACTTAGAGAATAGCCACTGCCATTAGCAATGGTAACATGGAATAGACTTAGTTTTTGGGTACTTGCCAGGTTCTTATGGCCTGGATTGGCCACTGTTGGAAACAGGATGCTGGGCTTGATGGACCCTTGGTCTGACCCAGTATGGCATTTTCTTATGTTCTTATGTTCTTAACTTGTCCAACCCTCTTTTGAGCCCGATTATCCCTTAGATTCATCAAAATGCTGTAAATATAGCAGAAATAGCGCCCGCAATTTAAAAAAATGGACGTGGTTAGGCAAATTATAGCGTTATCGCGTCACACATTATTTGTTTTAAACACACACGATATGTTATCGCAGGTCGTAACGCATGAGAGCGAGAGAGAGAGTCAGTGTGTCATGCTATATATATATATATATATATATATATATATATATATACCATTGTAAGATGGGTTACTCGGGGTGAGTTTTTGAGGGTGCTTTATATACACAGTTAGAGGAATTAACTGCAAATTTGATATGGCTGATGAATTTCTATCATTTGAATCAATGAAAGGTACCAACAAGAGGAGTTGATTACTTCCTCTCGCCCTCTGCCTCTTCCCCAAAGTTTACTTATCTCCAACCTCTCAATCAGCACCATCCCCACCTTCCATTCTCCTGCCCCAGCCGGTCATCCCCTAAATACAGCCGGAAATAGTATCCAGCTCCCAGTGTGTTCAGCATTGCTCTGACAGCATTGCTGGATGCACTGGGAGCCAAATGCGAGTTCTGAACTCCTGGTCATGTCTGGGGGTTTATAAGGATCTGGCTGAGGTGGGAGGGTTAGGCTTTGCTTGAAAGAGTGGCAGGGCCAGGGCAGGAGATAAGTCATTTTTTTAAAACCTGGGGGGGGGGAGGGGGGTAAGAGGAGGGGCATCATTGCGAGTTAAAGGCCTTGGACTTTCAATCTTTCTTTTTCGGGGCTTGGGGGGATGAGGATATGGACTGGCAGACCCACTCACCTTTAATCTTGTTGTGTTTTTTTTTTTTTTTTACAGGCACTTAACCAGCTACCTTTACCTGGATAAACTTTAAACCTAACTGGCTACATTCAGACATAGCCGATTAGGTTTAAATGTTATCTGGATAAGGCTTTGATTCACTAAGCAGAAGGAATCTTTGATACTCAACAGAGGGCCCGGGGCGCACCCTAATCCTGGGCTTGGTTGTCACCATTTTTCAAAATGACACTAATCAGGCCTTGCCCCTTTCACATGATAGGGGCAAAGTCCAGGGATTGGACTTAGGAAATGTGGCCTAAGTCCACTCCCCTGCCCTTCTCCTTAACAAGTGATAGGGGCAAGGACTGGTCAGCGCCATTTTGAAAAATGTTGTTGACTGGGGCCCTGGTTAGGGGGCACCCTGGGGCCTCCTCTGAGCATTGAAAATTTCTTATTAAGATGCTGGGAGGTTATGGAGTAGAGGTGGAGGTCCACCTGCCCCCTACTAGACCACCAAAGTCAGTTCGTTTGGGTAGGAATATTGGGTGGGCTGCCCTAGACACCAGGGATTTGCATATATATGAAAGGGGGATAGGGATTATTTGGTGGGGAAGGGGGGTGCTATGACATAAGGGCCCATTTTTTGAGTTTTAGGGGAGGAAGATGGGGAAGGAAGCAGGTCATCACCGCATGTGTTGCATTGTTTTTTTATATTTAATTCGAGGGGGGGAGGGCAGTGCCACCTCAGTAGGCAGCAGGGGGTTGCCATCAACCCCCAGAGCGATTTTTCAGGCCACTGGCCCTGGTTGCGGTTGCCTGCTATCATGTTTTGCAGTGGCCCCTCCCATGATATTTTTTTCAGGGTGGGGCCAATATTGCAGGGATGCCCCCCTATGATATTTGGCCCCTCCTGTGAGGATAATTGTTGATATTCAGTGGGACATTTATGCCACCTAATATCCTGGATAACTTATCTGGCTAACTATAGCTGGATAATTTATCTGTTTTAGGGTCTTTTGAATACTGATCTGCATGGATATAATTTCTGTACTTTTATTTTCAATTCAGACAGAGCTACGACATTCAAATTGTGGCTATAGTGGACCAGTCGGGTTTTAGATCGGGTAATATGCTTGACTTAAAGAATCCATTTTTTAGGTAAGAATTTCTCATCACTGAAATTAATAATATGGCATGAATTTACACTGTGTACATGACTCAGGTCAAACCTTTTATCCGTCCATGTGTCAGACAGATAAGGTACCTTTGTGCCCTGCAAAAGCCCCTCTCTTTGTCTATTCTGCTAACAAATGAGAGGTTCAAATTGGCCCATAGTGTTATATAATATATGTAGTCTTTGTACAGTAGGGTTGGAATGAACACTCCATTTATTTTACTGACCTTAAACCTAAAAACTGTAGAAAGATTGTACAATGCTTACCTCTCAAAATGAAAATCATTTCTAGAGATTGTAGATTTTTAAGGCTAATGAATGTTTAAAGATATAAACTTTTGAGACTGGTAAGGTCCTTACTCGATTACCTGAGGAAAGGATGCTTGCAGGGGCCTATCGGGAGTCCGGACCTATCGGGAGTCCGGGCATGTCCCGGTGGGCTGGTAGGTCTGGTCACATGAAGGAAGGCGGCAACATTTCCTTCCAGACCTCCTTTGTGTTTCCATAGATGGCTGCTGCCTGCTGTTTTGTGTCCTTCACAATCTTGTGAGCTTAAGTCACAGCTCTTTGGCCTTCATATACACTTGGAGTCAAAAGTGTACTTTTAAAGATGGCTTGGAGTCAAAGCCATCTTTAAAAAAGGATGCCAAATCATTTTCAGCTGTAATGTCCAACAGAAGACATTCAGTTTTTCTTTCCCATCACAACAACAATATTAAATGCCCTAGCCACCCTTGCAATCTGCCTTGATGCCATTAAGTGCTGGTCAAAAAGCAATAAACTCTCCATGAGTTTTGTCATCACCATGAACAGATTTCCCCTTGTTAGATACCTCTGCCAACTTCCAGTTTGACAGCTTTATGATCCCCATTGCAAAAAAGAAGTCTGGGACTCTCACTGGAATCTGATCTCTCTTTCAGTACACAAATAAAATCTGTTGGGAGAAGAGCCTTTTTTAAATTTAGACTGCTATGTAAGCTTAAGCCTTAATTAAATCCCGATGATTTTCACACAGCGTTACAATTGCTTGCCTTTACAAAGCTTGAGTATTGTAATTCTATCTGTTTTGGCCTTCCTGATGCAATGATGAAAGCATTAAGATGATTCAAAATTTGGCAGTGAGGGTTTTGATTGCTCTGAACGTATTACTCTTGTTTTGCGATACCTCCATTGGCAAGTAGTCCAATGGAGGATAAAGAATAAAATCCTTACCGTAATCCACAAAGTTCTTAATAATGGCATACCACAGTTTATGAGTGCATTTTTGAAGAACTATAGACTTACCAGGAACCTAAGATCAGATGGCCTCTATATTTTGGATGCACCATCTATATAATTTAAAAAAATCACCAAAAAAATATTTGCAGTGGTTGGGCCTCTACTGTGAAACTCCTTTCCAAAGTATCTTCGGAAGGAGCCAAGCTTATCTACTTTCTCAAAAAACAACTGAAAACATTCCTTTTTTAAGGATGCCTTTGGCTGTAATCAAAGCACCTTGAGCGATCTGATCTTATAGCTCTGAGATTGCACCCTCCATCTGACCTCATGGGGGCCTCGGTGTCCATCTGACTGCCTCCACTGAGTTCAATGTGTTCCGGTTTCCCTGGCTGCCACCTCCTGTGGCCTACCTCCCCAGTACGTCGACTTCAAGGACGTCTTCTAGAAGAAAATAGCAGAGACACTTCCTGAACATTGGTCCATTGATTGCACCATCGATCTGCTACCCGGCGTCATGCCTCCCAGGGGTCATGTATACCCCCGTCTCTTCCTGAGACCCGAGCAATGTACCAATACATTAAAGAGAACCTGGAAAGGAGCTTTATCTGGCCGTCCACTTCCCCCAGGGGCGGATTGACCTATCGGGGGATCGGGCATCCCCCGGTGGGCCTGTCTAGCTGGTCACGTGGTCTCGACCGCGTGGCTCTTCCTCAGCCCAGCCTCGGCGCCTCCCAGCCAGCCCCCGCCATTAGACCAAGCCAGCGTGGGCCGAAGAAAAGAAGATTAGCCAGCCCCCGCGGAAGACCAAGCCGGCAGGGGGCCGACTAAATTAAAATCGAGGCCGGCGGCAGCCGAAGAAAAGAAGGTGGGTGCCTCCCAGCCAGCCTCAAGCGGGGGCTGGCTGGGCAGCGCCTATCTTCTTTTCTTCAGCCCCCGCCGGCATCGATTTTAATTTCTTCGGCCCCCGCCGGATACCAACCGGGGCGCCGAAGAAATTAAAATCGAGGCCGGCAGGGACCGAAGAAATTAAAATCGAGGCCCCTGCTGAACAGCTGATCTCCGCCGGCGGTTAGCAGCACCGGTGTTCACTTTTTTGGCCCCCGCCGGCCTCGATTTTAATTTCTTCGGCCCGACCAAGAGGGCCGAAGAAATTAAAATTGAGGCCGGCGGGGGCCGAAGAAGTGAACACCGGTGCTGCTAACCACCGCCGAGACCAGCTGTTCAGCGGGGGCCTTGGATCGGAAGGGTGCTTCTGTGTGTGAGAAAAGAACGGTGCTTGTGTGTGTGTATATGTGTGTGTGTGTGTGTATGTATGTGAATGTGAAAAGGGATGGTGCTTCTGTGTGTGTGTATGCAGTATGTATGTGAGAAAGGAATGGTGCTTGTGTGTGTGTGTGTTATGTATGTGAGAAAGGAATCTGCCAGTTTAAAAAAAAATGAAATGTGATAATACATATATTTCAACTTTTGTGCTGGTAGTGCAACTTTTGAAAAGTTGGATGAAAGATTAAATTACTGAATGTTAAGCATCCCTCTTCTGGAAAATAAAATTTAGCAAAGTGGGTAGAGACAAATACTAAAGCAAAAAAAATTAAACTATTTAAAATGTTCATCTCAGCAAAATCACAAATTTAAGATACTGATGCCAGGTGGGTTGTTTTGGTTTTTTTTTTAGCATAATTTAAGCATGAACACTAGAATAGTTCCAATCTGAAACGGTTTTGCTATTTTTTTTTAAGCCTTTAGAAAATGTATATTTTTAAATGACTAAGACTGGACTCTTCCTATTTAAGAGGGAAGTTGACTAAGGATGTCTTTCGGTTCCATATCTCCCACATGAATAATCATACGACTGATAGTTTGAAGAAAGACACTTGCTTTATTGCCTGAAAGCGCAAAACAAGAGAAGCTGTAGGGTGTGGGTGGCTGTCCCTTGGGAGGACAGAACCTGAAGGAAGGGTGTCATTTCGCCTTCTGATAGGAATGTGGTTTTCTTATTTAATGGTTGGGATCATCACTTTCACTTTTAGTAAAAGTGAAAAATGCTGCAAGTCTGAAAGCAAGGTGCTTCTGTGTGTCAATGTGTGTGCGCAAGAGAGCTGGAGCATGTTTTTGGCTGGCTTGTGGCTGTGAGATAGAACATGTGTGTGATTGAGAGCTTGTATGTAAGTGAAATAGAGAGAGCATGTGTGTGATTGAAAGCCTTTGTGTAAGTAAGAGAGAGCGAGAGCATTGTGTGATTGAGAGAGATTGGCCAGAGAGATGACGTGTGTATGTGTGAGACTGGTCAGGGAGATGACTGGTATGTGTGTGCTTGTGTGTGTGTGTGTGTGTGTGTGTGTGTGTGAGAGAGAGAGAAGAGAGACTGGTTGGGGAGATGATTGGTGTGTGAGAGACAGAAACTGGTCTTGAGGGTATGACTGGTGTGTGTGTGTGTGTGTGTGAGAGAGAGAGAGAGAAGAGATTGGTTGTGGTCCCTAAGGAAGAGGACCGTGAGGACAGCTTCAGCAGCTACTGCTGCTTCTGGTGTGGCCTGCAAGCGAAAGGAGTAGGAGAACTGCTGGAGAGGGTAAGTAAAGGTGGCTTTTTAAGTTAATTTTTCTTGATTGACTACCATTTTAATTATTGGGTAGTATGTGATGTATCTGCTGTTTGAAATATTTTATTGGTGTTTGGTAAAGGTTTCAAAATTGCTTGAGTCTTTAATTAATGGATATTCTATTCATCAGCTGTTTTGAAATGATTTTATTCGTATGATTTTATAATTATGATTCATGATTTATATATATCTTGATTTTATTGATTGTTTCATGAGGAATAGTGACTTTTGTTTTTCCATTGTTGCACTGTATAGAGTTTGGCATGATACGTTTTACAGTTTAGTTTTTGTCTGCACATTTCTATTTATACTTTATGTGGCTTTATTCTGTATTTGATGAGAGTCTGTGTTCTGCATGCGAGACTGAGATGAGGCATTCTTTTAGCATGTGGTTTCTCTGTAGGGATCTGTAGTAGCTTGGCCTGTTCTGTTTTCCTGATAGGTGTATTGATATTTTAGATTCTGGTGTAATATTTGTGGTATTCTTTTTCATAGGTGGGGTTGTTATTCTTAGTTTTGGCAAATAGTACTGTGTTGATACGGGAGGACCATGCCGAAATATAGGGGTGTGTACATATATATGTAAATTATATATGTAAATGTAATTGGGTACCCATGGGGCCAGTATGGAGAAAAATGCCCCAGGCCACTATTTTCCCTCAATCCGCCCCTGACTTCCCCCCACAGGAGCCGGGTTCTTCTTCGTTACAAAGAAGGATGGGTCACTTCAGCTCTGTATAGATTATCGCGGCTTAAATGCCATTACCAGGAGGAATCACTATCCTTTGCCCCTTATCCCTGAACTCCTGGATCGTCTGCAAGGGGCAAAAATTTTCACCAAATTAGATCTTCGGGGCGCTTACAACCTGATCATAATTCGGCCCGGCAATGAGCGGAAGACCGCATTTAACATCCGAGACGGCCATTATGAGAAAGTGGTTATGCCATTCAGCCTGTGTAATGCCCCCTCTGTATTCCAGCACATGATGAATGATGTCTTTCGTGACCTGTTGCATACCTCGGTACTGGTATACCTTGATGACGTCCTGATTTACTCTAAGGACCCCCCATGTCATCGCCAAGATGTCCGATTAGTGCTTCAATGTCTCAGGAGCAACAAACTCTATGCAAAACTATTTGCCCTGTTTATTAGTATAACCCCCACCACCACCCCCACCACCACACACACACACACACACACACACACACACACCACCACCACACCACACACACACACCTACACACACACATATACACACAACACACACACACTTCACGGGAGGTCACCTTCAGATACTATAGGAATGGGAAAAAGATGGCTACAGATCAGGATTCTTCTAGTTGTGGACAGCAAAAGCTATAAGGTCCAAGGGAAGTCTCACAGTCAAAAGAAAACTTCAGTCCACAACAAGAAGATTTGTTCCAAAGTAGAAGAATTAATTTATTGCCGCTTAAAAATAGTCCAAACATAAAAAGTTCAATGAAACGTTTTTTTAAAAACTTCAGTAAGTACAGTCCACGGTTCACTAAAATCTCTCACAGTTTGTTACTTCTCTTTCGACTCACTTCAGCTCATACAAACTCTCAAGTCTTCCTCACAAATCTCCCACTGAGGCCCCTTCCGTACCTCTGGCACCTCAGGGAAAAAAAATGAAGAGTAAAACAAAACAATCTTCTCCTTGGTTGTCTCTCAAATTGAGGCTTCCCTAGGCAGAATCAGTGTCCCCATAGACTGAGGGATCCTTATCCTCCCAGTTGGTGCCAGGTTAACCAGAGTAGTTGCCCTTTACCCACTCCAGCAGAACCCTTCAGATTCTCTCTCCAAACTATCTCCATAGCTCTCTTTCTCCTTGCTTCATAGCTTTGGCTTTGTGACTCATGGGAAGCAATTTTATATACTGCCTTAAACCCATCCTCATTGGGGGAAGGCACCCACTGTCAATCATTGTCCTTCACACACCTTCCTGAACCACCCACCACTGGAAAGTTCTACATTTTAGAGTACATTTGTGTGCAGAAAATTAGTATATAAGCATGTAAGTAGTCTGTATTTGCAAATACGCTGTTTTATAAACATCAAAAATATGTGTATTTTTGGTTTCCCACGCTCATTTACCAGCACAAAAATGAGGCAGTCTAGGGGCATTCTGGAGGAAGGCCAAGAGGTATGCACGGAAGTTGCTATTTTATAAGAGATTTACATGAATACATCTTATTTGTTCAATTTTGCACCTGCTAGTTATCTAGTGTAATTGACAGACTCATCTGATGTCTGCTGGTTTTAAGGGGGAGATCAGAGTGTACTGGGGGGAGGTCAGGGTGAAGTACCAGGAAGGTCTTGGTGAACTGGAGACGGACACAGTGAACTGATGGGGGTATTGGCAAACCCGTGGTTTCAAATACGTTCGCATATTTTAAAATATACCTGCCTCCGTGTATAAATCAGTGCTTATGCATACCGTGTTTCCCCGAAAAAAAGACATCCCCCAAAAATAAGACCTAGTAGAGGTTTTGCCAAATTCTTAAATATAAGACCTCCCCCGAAAGTAAGACATCCCTTGTAAACAGGGGCGGATTGACCTATCGGGGGATCGGGCTTCCCCCGGTGGGCCGGTCAATCCTGTGACGTCATTTTTTAAATAGTTTCCAAAGTATTACAGACGCGAGCAGTGGTATCCCGAGGGGAGCCAATGCCCCCGGGCACAAGGAAAAGATCGCGATCAAATGCGCTGATGCTCTTTCTCCTTCCTGCCTGTGCGGCCCCGGAAGTAAACGTTGCCGGAGCCGCATGGGCAGGAAGGAGAAAGAAAGAGCATCAGCGTGTGCAGAAGAGGAGCCGCCGCGGGCTGCTGCGAATCCCAAGTCGCAGCAGCCCAAGAAGAGGAAGAGGCCCGGTAGCGAGGAAAAGGCGCAGCTGCGGGCTGCTGCGAATCCCAAGTCGCAGCGGCCCAAGAAGAGGAAGAGGCCCGGTAGCGAGGAAGAGGCGCAGCCGCGGGCTGCTGCGAATCCCAAGTCGCAGCGGCCCAAGAAGAGGAAGAGGCCCGGTAGCGAGGAAGAGGCGCCGCCGCGGGCTGCTGCGAATCCCAAGTCGCAGCGGCCCAAGAAGAGGAAGAGGCCCGGTAGCGAGGAAGAGGAAGAGGCCCGGTAGCGAGGAAGAGGCGCAGCCGCGGGCTGCTGCGAATCCCAAGTCGCAGCGGCCCAAGAAGAGGAAGAGGCCCGGTAGCGAGGGAAGAGGCGCCGCCGCGGGCTGCTGCGAAATCCCAAGTCGCAGCGGCCCAAGAAGAGGAAGAGGCCCGGTAGCGAGGAAGAGGCGCCGCCGCGGGCTGCTGCGAATCCCAAGTCGCAGCGGCCCAAGAAGAGGAAGAGGCCCGGTAGCGAGGAAGGGCCGCTGCAGAGCCCATCCTGCGGCGACCCGCGAAGAGGAGGCCTGCAGTGGTATCCGGAGGGGAGCCGATGTGCCCGGGCGCAAGGAGGCTCATGCAGCCGCTGAGCCTCCTTGCCCGAAGAAAAAGATCGCGTTCAAACGCGTTGATGCTCTTCCTCCTTCCTGCCTGTGCGGCCCGGAAGTAAACGTTGCCGGAGCCGCATGGGCAGGAAGGAGAAAGAGCATCAGCGCGTGCAGAAGAGGAGCCGTCACGGGCTGCTGCGAATCCCAAGTCGCAGCGGCCCAAGAAGAGGAAGAGGCCCGGTAGCAGGGCCGAGGAAGAGGAAGAGGCCCGAGAAGTTCAGGGCCGCTGCAGAGCCCATCCTGCGGCGACCCGCGAAGAGGAGGCCCAGAGGTGAGAGAGAGGCTGAGGGTCTGTAGAGGGGGTGTGTGTGTGTGTGTGTGTGTGTGTGTGTGTGTGCGTGCGTGCGTGTATGAGATGAGTTGAGAGATTGTGTGTGGGAGTGAGGATCTGAATGTTTGGAGAGACAGCGTGTGACGGTGAGAGCCTATGCTTGAGCAAGACAGCATGTGGGAGTGAGAGAGAGCATGTGTGTGTGAGCGTCAGACAGCATGTGCCAGTGAGAAACTGTGTGTATGAATGATTGTATGAGAGACAGCATGTGACAGTGAGAGCCTGTGTGTGTGAGAGAGAGAAAAATGCATGTGAGAAAAAAAAAACCTGACTGTTTGAGGGAAGAAGACGGAGAGAAAAGAAATACGGAAGAAAAAAGGACAATATAAAAGGAATTGGCCAAAAAATAAGAAAGGGAAGGTGGAAAAAAAAAAGCCTGTGACCAACCGATTAGAAAACTATCATCAGCCAGCAAAGGTAAAAAAAAAAATTTACTTTTTAGTGATTGGCACATGTAATCTTTGGGAATGTGCAAGAATAGCACTTCCTCTATGCGGATCTCACAATGTACGAGATCAGCATAGAGAAAGTGGAAGCCCACGGGGCCTGCACAGAGGAGGCAGCAGAATGGGCTTCAGTGTCAGTAGCAGCAATCGGCGCCTCCCCAATAGCCATGTGGCAGCAGTGACAGTGGCAGCAAGATTACTGACATCTGGGGATGGTGGCAGTACCAGTCAGGGGACCCCTTCCAAGCAGTGTGCAGAGGTTCAAAAGCAGCAGAGTCAGCCCAAGCTGACTACCATGAATGCTGCACACTCTTACTTCTCTCTGACAACACACTGGTGAGGCATGGCTGACGCAGGGGCAGCCAGCAGCTCTATTAGACATCCCCTGAAAATAAGGCCTAGTGCATCTTTGGTAGCAAAAATTAATATAAGACACTGTCTTATTTTCGGGGAAACAGGGTACATGGTTTTTTTGTGCCTATGTTTATAAAATAGGTAAAGTTCACACTTTTAATGCATTGCAAATGTTTGCGCATACTGAACGTATTCATGTACTTTCAGAGCTGAATTATGATGTATTTATAAGACTGTGCAGCAGCCTGTTGCACAGTTTATCAAATACTATGATAACCCTCTGTGTGTCACGTATGTGTGCAAACCTAGTAATGTGAATAGGTTTGAAAGTTATCTTCCCTGATAATAGCTCCTTTCTAGCGAACCATGGAGGGGTTTACATTAGCTTAATGCTATTATGTCTGAAATCTTGTACATGAGATTAATCTATTTTAAGCAGTTCTTATCTTGACTTATTAAGAATCTGCTAACTTCTGAACAGAGCTTGTCAAAATCATAGTGCAATTCACGTTTGCTAATACTCTTGAGTACAGTTGCTCTGCAAAGAATGCATCTCTGCTCCAACAGCCTGCTTGGCAAGTTAATCCATTTCACAGGGCTCTAGCCCCACACTCTAGTTTGGTCATAATAAGCTGTATCGTCCACATCGTATTCCACATCTGGTGATCTGAACTTCTTCAGCTGCTCTGTGGTCCATCCGCAGAAAAAAAGTAACTCCCTTCCACTAGGCGGAAATGTTCTCGTAATGCAGAGGAAAAGACTTCTGTGATCATTGACCAAAGGCACAGGACACTTTCAAATTAGTGTCAGTAATAACTGGAACTTGTTCAGGCACTTGATGATAAGAACATATTAATGTAAAGAGTCCAGGACTTGGTTAAACTCCCAGAACAGATATCCTTGCCCTCCCGGACCCCTCCAATCTTCTTCTGGCACCACTGCAGAAAACAAAATGGCATGATATTAAAAAAAAGCACCTCTACATGGCACTGTAATGTATTCTGCAATGGCGCTAGAAGGAATTGCAAGCATTCCTTCCTATCAGTGAAGACTTGGAGGGTGTGACTGCAGGCTGAGGGGAGTCCGGGGGCGGGAGAGGATTCACACTCCCACTTTTGGTTAGGGGGTGGGAGAGCTTGAGGATCAGGGCCAAGGGAAATCAGGGACTGGGTCATTTTGCATTGGTGGGGAAGCTGGAGAGGTAGCCTACCCCATGCTAAGTTGCACTTTGGGCCAGTTAGCATTTGGGGAATTTAGAGATGCACATGTTATAAACTAAAAAAATTAGAACAATTTGCATTTGTTCATTACCAATTATTTATATGGTATTAAAGTACTATAGTGTTCTAATAAATATTTTTTCTGATTTTAGATACGCCTAGGCATGACATTATATGCAGTCACTAGACATCAACAGAACCAGGACCATCTGCAACCCAAACCAAGTGGCTTATCAGACTGAGAAACCAAGCAAATACGGCTTAGTTTTATTTTAGTTTTGTTGGTTCTGCTGTCATTGCAGATGGCAACTTTCCACAGTTTACCTGTAAAAATACATAACTACCTCATGTTTATATAAGAGGGAATCTGCGGGGGATGGGGGCTTGCAATGTTTCCTTTTTCAGAAATTTTCAAGGTTTTCTGCATGACTTTTCTAGATGCTTTTCATGTCCCTGGAACTATTGCTGAATTAGAAATTGTTATATAATTTTCCAGTTTTCCATTAGTTAAATACTTAACATTCAGTATGTGCCAGATGACTATTAAAAAAGTTTAAAATCTATGTGTCTCTACTTGTGTTTGCTCTCCAAAAATAAAGATTGAGTGTGTCAGACAGAGATGGTATTTTATATAATTTAGTTAGCAATTAAAACAGAGAGTTTGAGTCAACCCCCACCGTTTTTGGGCCTTTGTTTTTCAAATATTGCTACTTATTTAGGGCTTCCCAAATAGTAATTGTGCTAAAAAGGGTCTGTTCAGAAGATTTTATTTTATTTCTGAATCTAATTGAATTTATAAACAGCATTTCCATAAGATATGCTCAAGGCAAAAATACAAATAAAAACAAACACATATCACTATCAATTTACAAAACAGGGCAAAATTCATATCCATCAAATAAACAAATTCTAAAAATTATCTACATGGTGAAATGGCTAGCACTCTGGACTCTGAATTCAGTGATCCGAGTTCAAATCTTGGTGGAGCCTGTTGCCTTTTCGCTCCTGGATGCCCACAAACCCTTCTGCAGGCATTCCTTGTCCAGCGTCTCCATACTGGAGAACAGCAGGAAGCTGAGGGAATAGTTGTAAAATGAGATTGCAGTTGCGTGGAGAAGCCCATAATTAGCCACTATGTCTTGACCGCATTAGTAGCATGGGATCTATTTCATGAGAGGTCTAATCATTTGACCCACAATCTAGTGGGAGCACTGAGAGGAGAGGATCACCTTGCTGGTGGCTGAAAGGAATCAGTAAGTTTTGCTTGGGAAATTTTCTTTTTTAAAACTAAGTATTGGGGCGAAGTTAACTATTGGGGAATATTCTTTAGTGTGTTTGTGCTTTTAATAGTAAGGCAGCGAATAAACAGAAGTTAGACTGGCTGCAAGGGGACCTATTTACAGGAGTTCAGACAAGTTTTGTATCTTTGTTGGGAGGGACTTAAAGCCAAAGTAAAAGGGAGATATTGGAGGATTTGGTATAAAAGACAGACGGAAGCTCCTAATTGCTCACCACACTCATCAGGTAGTTATTTGTTGTCTACTTATAAATAAGCACAGGCCCCAATGGCTTTTTTTTTTTTTTTGTGCACATACAATGACTTCAGACTGAGCTCTGGGTACCCATTTTCTTCAATATATACTTTTGCTGTCATAAATGTTTAAGACAATTGTCCATTTAAGTTCTAAATGTTGATGAATCTGTGGCACAATGAAATTGCTTGAGTATTATGTTCCATTATGTGACAGGGCGCTGCCAGTCACTAAAAATACTATGGAATTCTTTTCTTTCTAGGGATAGGAGGAGGGGCTTTGATGATTTTGATTCCTCCCAGTGCTATAACCCCACCTCTTGGGGGCTATATCATATGTTGGAGCATGCCCACTGCTTCAGAGGGTTAGTGGGTCACGAGCTAAGGAGAAGGAAGGAGGTTCCAGGATCTCAAAGCAAGAGGATTTGGAGAGCCACTAGAGATCATTCCTGGATCTCAAGTGAGTGGGTAAGGAGCCGAAACCTCCCCAGGGTTTCAAAAGAGAGAGAGAGAGGATTGAAGAGCAAGAGACTTCCCCAAGATCTCAAAGGCAAGGTGGCTGGAGAGCTGGAGATTCCCCCTGGATCTCACAGAAAGCAATTCAAGCTTTCTGGTAAAGAGGTTTTTGAGGAAGAACTTTGTGAGAAGACTTTTTGGATTTTGACTAAACAGTGTCCGAGGGAAGGAAATATCCCCGGTATCCCAAATGATTGGAATCAGAGATCTTTTTTCCCACTCAACCAGTTAACAGAATAGGTAAAGGGAAGGAAGCTGCCTTTTGAGCCATTAACTCAAAAGACTTGTATTTTTGAGAGTTCGGATCATGGTTGAAGTGTCTGACTTTTTGGAACCCAGTTTAGTATTTTTGCTTGGGGATATTTTTAATCCTTTAACCCAGTTCATGCCAGAACTGGAACTGCGCTAGTTAATCCCACTCTCACTGGCGAGGATTTTTTCAAACAAGACGAAGATGCAAGAGCAGGAAGGGAAGTGAAGGATGGACAGAGAAACCATTTGCTTTTTATTGCTCATTGGATATATTTTGATTCTTATTTTTGTCGTCTTGACCTGGACCCTCTTTTTTTTAAGTTACAGTAAAGATTGTCTTTTATTTGAACACCAACTGTGGACTCCAGTGTTTTCTTTGAGTCTTCCCCATGCGGACTTAATAGGGGATGCATGGAACATTTTATGATTCCTGGTTTCTCCCTGATGTATTGATTTTGGCTTTCCTACTCTGATTCTTCACTAATTGGTACTTCCTGGAAATATTTTATCTAGAGTGTCAAGCGCTCATGGAGATTGTGACCGACAGGGCCAGGGGCCCTGGGAAAGAAATCCGCCTCTCCGTCCAGACCTGAACCTCGAACCATAAGACCAAAACAGGGGAACCACTGCAATTATTTGCTAAATCTCTTCTAAAATTCCTGTTACATTTTCCTACCTTTCCTTTCCCTCTATATATCTGCATTATTTGATGTCCAGGAAAAAAAAAATTCATAAACTTCTGATCTGTGTAGTCAGTCAAATTTACTTTCTGGTTGGAGGAGGAGGGTATCTATTTGCCCATGAAATCCCTGTGTGGTGCCCAGGATGTGGTACTATTAGTTTTGGGGAAGCCTGTTTCAACCTCTATCAGGTTTGTGAACCTGCAAGTATTAATACATTTCTTTTTTTCTGTGGTGACTTTCCCTCCCTTGGCCTTAGGTAAAATAAATAGGGATGTGAATCGTTTTAGGACGATTAAAATTATCGTCCGATAATTTTAATATCGTCTTAAACCGTTATGGAACACAATACAATACAGATTCTAACGATTTATCGTTATAAATCGTTAGAATCGTGAGCCGGCACACTAAAACCCCCTAAAACCCACCCCCGACCCTTTAAATTAAATCCCCCACCCTCCCGAACCCCCCCCCAATAACTTAAATAACCTGCGGGTCCAGCGGCGGTCCGGAACGGCAGCGGTCCGGAACGGGCTCCTGCTCCTGAATCTTGTCGAAAATGGCGCCGAAAAATGGCGGCGGCCATAGACGAAAAAGATTGGACGGCAGGAGGTCCTTCCATACCCCCGCTGGAATTTTGGCAAGTCTCGTGGGGGTCAGGAGGCCCCCCACAAGCTGGCCAAAAGTTCCTGGAGGTCCAGCGGGGGTCAGGGAGCGATTTCCCGCCGCGAATCGTTTCGTACGGAAAATGGCGCCGGCCATACGCGTATGGCCGGCGCCATTTTCCGTACGGAAAATGGCGCCGGCAGGAGATCGACTGCAGGAGGTCGTTCAGCGAGGGTTCCGGCGCCTCGCTGAACGACCTCCTGCAGTCGATCTCCTGCCGGCGCCATTTTCCGTACGAAAACGATTCGCGGCGGGAAATCGCTCCCTGACCCCCGCTGGACCTCCAGGAACTTTTGGCCAGCTTGTGGGGGGCCTCCTGACCCCCACGAGACTTGCCAAAAGTCCAGCGGGGGTCCGGAAGGACCTCCTGCCGTCCAATCTTTTTCGTCTATGGCCGCCGCCATTTTTCGGCGCCATTTTGGAAAATGGCGCCGGCTGAAGACGACAAGATTCAGGAGCAGGAGCCCGTTCCGGACCGCTGCCGTTCCGGACCGCCGCTGGACCCGCAGGTTATTTAAGTTATTTGGGGGGGGGGTTCGGGAGGGTGGGGGATTTAATTTAAAGGGTCGGGGGTGGGTTTTAAGGGGTTTTAATGTGCCGGTTTTTCGATTTTTCGATTTTTAACGACCCGCAGGTTATTTAAGTTATTTGGGGGGGGTTCGGGAGGGTGGGGGATTTAATTTAAAGGGTCGGGGGTGGGTTTTAGGGGGTTTTAATGTGCCGGTTTTTCGATTTTTCGATTTTTAACGATTTTTCACGATATTTTACCCCCCCAAACGGCAACAATACGATTCCCTCCCCCTCCCAGCCGAAATCGATCGTTAAGACGATCGAGGACACGATTCACATCCCTAAAAATAAATACCTCAGAGAGGGGTCACAATTGCTTGTATGTTAAGAACATAAGAACATGCCTCACTGGGTCAGACCAAGGGTCCATCAAGCCCAGCATCCTGTTTCCAACAGTGGCCAATCCAGGCCATAAGAACCTGGCAAGTTCCCAAAAACTAAGGGGCAGATTTTCAAAGGGTTACACGCGTAAGATACGCGTAAGATATGCGCATAACCCCCGAAAACCTACCCCTGAGCGCACCGACCCTATTTTGCATAGGCTCGGCGGCACGTGCAAGCCCCAGGATGTGCGAATGTCCCGGGGCTTCGAAAAAGGGGTGGTCCGGAGGCGGGGTCGCAGTCTGGGGTGGTCTGGGGGCGTGGCGGCGGTCCGGGGTGGGACCGAGTGCTCCGACACAGCGGCTTGTGTCGGGGCATGGCGCACGGGCAGGCTGCCGGCGCGCGCAAGTTACGCCTGCCAGATGCGTAACTCATCGAGATAAGGTGGGGGGGGATTTAGGTAGGGCTGGGGTATGGGTTAGATAGGGGAAGGGAGGGAAAGGTGGGGGGGGGAGTAAAAAAAAGTTCCCTCCAAGGCGGCTCTGATTTCGGAGTGGCCCTGGAGGGAATGGGGAAAGCCATCAGGGCTCCCTTTGGGCTCGGCGTGTGCAAGGTGCACAAGTGTGCACCCGTTGCGCGCGCATGTTATAAAATCGGGTGTACATTTGTGTGCACCAGGTAGTGCGCACAAATGTACCCCACACGCTTAAATTTTAAAATCGGCCGCTATGTCTATCCCATGTTACTGTTGCTAGTACTAGCAGTGTCTATTTTCTAAGTCAACTTAATTAATAGCAGGTAATGGACTTCTCCAAAAACTTATCCAATCCTTTTTTGAACCCAGCTACACTAACTGCACTAACCACATCCCCTGTCAACGAATTCCAGAGTTTAAGTGTGCATTGAGTGAAAAAGAACTTTCTCAGATTAGTTTTAAATGTGCCACATGCTAACTTCATGGACTGCCCCCTAGTCCTTCTATTATCCGAAAGAGTAAATAACTGATTCACGTTTACCCGTTCTAGACCTTTCATGATTTTAAACACCTCTATCATATCCCCCCTCAGCCGTCTCTTCTCCAAACTGAAAAATCCTAACCTCTTTAGTCTTTCCTCTTTGGGGAGCTGTTCCATCACCTTTATCATTTTGGTCCCCTTCTCTATACCTTCTCTAGTTCAACTATATATTTTTTTTAAAGCGTATTATCCGAAAGAGTAAATAACTGATTCACGTTTACCCGTTCTAGACCTTTCATGATTTTAAACACTTCTATCATATCCCTCCTCGACCATCTCTTCTCCAAACTGAAAAATCCTAACCTCTTTAGTCTTTCCTCTTTGGGGAGCTGTTCCATCCCCTTTATCATTTTGGTCACCCTTCTCCATCGCAACTATAGCTTTTTTGAGATGTAGAGACCACACCATGGAGCGATACAGAGGCATTATGACATTTTCTGTTTTATTCACAATTCCCTTTCTAATAATACCCAACATTTTGTTTGTTTTTTGACTGCCACAGCACACTGAACCGACGATTTATTTGTGTTATCCACTATGACGCCTAGATCTCTTTCTTGGGTTGTAGCACCTAATATGGAGCCTAACATTGTGTAACTATAGCATGGGTTATTTTTCCCTATATGCATCACCTTGCACTTATCCACATTAAATTTCATCTGCCATTTGGATACCTAATTTTCCAGTCTCACAAGGTCTTCCTGCAATTTATCACAATAATTTTGTATCATCTGCAAATTTGATTACCTCACTTGTCGTATTTCTTTCCAGATCATTTATAAATATATTGAAAAGTAAGGGTCCCAATACAGATTCCTGAGGCACTCCACTGCCCACTCCCTTCCACTAAGAAAATTGTCCATTTATTCATACTCTCTGTTTCCTGTCCTTTCACCAGTTTGTAATCCATGAAAGGACATTGCCACCTATCCCATGACATTTTACTTTTCCTAGAAGCCTCTCATGAGGAACTTTGTCAAATGCCATCTGAAAATCTAAATACACTACATCTACCGGTTCACCTTTATCCACATATTTATTAACTCCTTCAAAAAAGTGAAGAATATATGCGAGGCAAGACTTGCCTTGGATAAAGCAACCATGTTTTTCTATATATTCTGTGATTTTAATATTTAGAACACTTTCCACTATTTTTCCTGGCACTGAAGTCAGGCTATTTGGTCTTTAGTTTCCCAGATCGCCCCTGGAGCCCATTTAAAATATTGGGGTTACATTAGCCACACCCCAGTCCTCAAGTACAATGGATGATTTTAATGATAGGTTACAAATTTCTACTAATAGATCTGAAATTTCATTTTTTAGTTCCTTCAGAACCCTGGGGTGTATACTATCTGGTCCAGGTGATTTACTACTCCTCAGTTTGTCAACTGCAATCTCATTTTACAACTATTCCCTAGGCTTTCTGCTATTCTTCAGTATGGAACGCTGGACAAGGAATGCCAGCAAAAGGGTTTGTGGGCATCCAGGAGAAAAAAGGCAACAGGTTCCACCGAAATTTGAAATCGGATCGCTGGATTCAGAGTCCAGAGTGCTAGCCATGACACCATAGAACCACTCTGTTACCTTCTCCTGTCAATAGTTTATTTATTTATTTATTTATTGTTTTTGTTATACCGAGTTTCATGATAGGCATCACATCAACCCGGTTTACAAATAACAAGGAGTGTAAAGCATAACGTAACGTAAAAAACAATATTTTCAATAAGAACCTTGAACTTTAAATACAGTGAAACAGAAAAAGGGAGAGGGAAAGTTACAAAAAACAAGGAAAATAAACTTGGGATGGAAGGGGAGAAATTGAACAGCACAATATTTACATTTCAGCCTATTGATACATTAGAATAGCAAGTGAAAAAATAAGACTATGAAACGGTACATAGGTAATCAAATGAATAAATATGACAGTTGTGAATGGTAATAGTATGATAAATATTCAGCAGGAATTAGTGAGAGAGGGTTTGAGGTTGGTTGATTCGTGTTTACATTCCATTATTGCATACGAGTTAGTGCTAGTGAGAGGAGGTTTTATTCAAGGCTTGGAAATGCTTTTTGAAAAGCCAAGTTTTTAGTCTTTTCCTAAATGTTAAAGAGCATGGCTCTTGTCTCAAATCAGGTGGGATCGAGTTCCAGAGAGCTGGACCTGCTGATGAGAAGGCTCTGAGACTCAAGGATTTATGTTGGTAGGTTTTGGCCTTTGGAATTTGGAGTGACTCTTTGTAGTGTTCCCTGATAGGCCTGGCGGAGGTGAATTTTTTAAGTGGTATTTGTCGGTCAAGTTGCGTGTGTTGGTTGATAGTTTTGTATATGATGTTAATGGTTTTGTACATGATTCTATAGTGGATCGGAAGCCAATGGAGGTTTTTGAGAATAGGTGAAATGTGGTCAATTTTCCTGGAATTTGTAAGGACTCTGGCTGCAGAGTTCTGAACCATTTGTAAAGGTTTGGTGTAAGAAGCTGGGAGGCCTAATAGTAATGAGTTGCAATAATCTAGTTTGGAAAAGATTATTGCTTGCAAGATTGTTCTGAAGTCCTGAGTGTGAAACAGCGGTTTTATTCTTTTCAGGATATGTAATTTGTAGAAGCAATCTTTGGTGGTTTGGTTAATGAATGTTTTGAGGTTGAGACGATTGTCTAGGATGGCTCCTAAGTCTCTTACGTGGGTTGTTTGAAGGAGTGTGGGTGGTTTAGGAAGTGTGTTATTGTTTTCCGGTGATATGAGCAGGAATTCTGTTTTCGAAGCATTGAGTACAAGGTTTAGACTGTTGAGGAGAAGTTTAATTTCTAATAGGCAACTGTCCCAGTATTCCATTGTTTTTTAGATTGATTCTTTTATAGGGATTACGATCTGTACGTCGTCTGCAAAAAGGAAATGTTTCAGGCTTAATTTTGTTAGTAGTTGGCAGAATGGTAGCAGGTAGACATTGAAAAGGGTGGGTGAAAGTGATGATCCTTGCGGCACTCCTCTATTAGAAGGGTGGTATTGGGATTCTTTATTATGAATTTTGACTCTGTATCCTCTGTTTTCTAGAAATGTTTTGAACCAGTTTAGTGTGGCACCTGTTAAACCAATGTTTGCCAGCTGTTTTAGAAGAAGGGCGTGGTTGACGGTGTCAAAGGCCGCCGAGAAGTCAAGGAGGATTAGAAAATATGCTTGGCCTTTATCAATACCAGAGAGTAGGTAGTCCATGAGTGAAATTAGTAGCGTTTCGGTGCTTGCGGCTTTGCGAAAACCATATTGGTTTGGGGACAGAATACTGTGGTCCTCTAGGTAGTTGGATAGTTGGGTGTTTACCAGTTTTTCCATGATTTTAGCTATAAATGGTAGGTTGGAAATAGGGCGGAAGTTGTTGGGATCACATGCATTTAGATTTGGTTTTTTTAGCAGTGGCTTGATTGAGGCAGTTTTTAGGTCATCTGGGTAGATGCCATGTGATAAGGAGCAGTTTATAATATCTGCTAGGGTTTTTGCTATTGTGTCCGGGATAAGAAGAAGCATTTTGGTAGGGATTTGATCAAATGGGTGTGATGACGGTTTCATTCTTTTTAATACATTTTGTATCTCTGTGATTGTGATGGGTTCAAAGGCATTAAGCTGGATGTCTTTATTTTGGGGAAGATATGTGTTATCTGGAGACGTAGTGTTTGGAATCAGCTGATTAAGGAGATCCGATATTTTTTTGTTAAAATGAAGAGCCAATTCGTCTGCTTTAGTCTGGGCTTGTTCGGGTGGTATATCTGGAGTGATAGGTTTAGTGAGGCTGGAAATGAAGGCGAATAGAGCTTTTGAGTCAAAGCTGAGATGATGAACCTTTCGGGCATAGTAGTCTCTTTTGATTTTCAACGTGGTACTTTTGTAAAGATGGAGTGATCGTTTGTAATCAGAGAGTGAGGCTGGTGAAGGGGCTTTGCGCCATTTTCTTTCTTTTTGCCGAAGTAATTGTTTGAGTTTTCGTAGTTCATCATTATACCAGGGTTGACGTTTGGATGTATTAGCAGACCTTGTTTTGGTTGTCAGTGGGCAGAGAGTGTTTGCTATAGATTTTGTTATTTTGGACCAGGATTGGAGGGCAGCGTTAGGGGTAGATACTTCAATGAGTGGAAGATCCGAGGTTAGAGCTTTACTTAGATGTTCGGAGTTGCAAGGTTTTCTGTATAGGAAAGAGAGTCTTGAGTTGAGTTTGGAGTCTGATCGAGGTAAGGAAAAACTGGTGGAGATTAGAGAATGATCTGACCATGGGACTTTTTTGCAATTTGGTTGTTTTGTAAGAGAAATACCAGTGTTTGTAAAGAGTAGATCGAGCGTGTGGCCTGCTTTGTGGGTGGGTTTATTGATTTGTTGTCTGAATCCCATCGCTGACAGTGCGGTGAGGAGGGCTTCACAGTTTGTAGAGAGGGGAACTTTGTCAACATGTAAATTGAAGTCACCCAGGATTATAGCAGGGGAGTCAAGATTGAGATGCAGAGTTATGGTTTCGATGATAGGAGAGGAGTCTGACTCTAGTAAGCCTGGCGGGGCGTAGACTAGCAGGATTTGGAGTTGTTCTGATTTGAACAATCCTAGTTCTAGTTTAGTTACTGTACTGATGGGGTGGTGTGAGAACGTTAAGGATTTTTTTGCAGCTAGGAAGATACCCCCTCCTCTTTTTTTTTGTCTTGGGATGGAGAAGAAATCTTGGGATGGAGAAGAAATCTTGGGATGGAGAAGAAGTGCCATGGTGCATGTTATGTAAGGGCTAGCTAGCTACAAGCAAGTTGCTCTTATGGTTCTTTACACGTCTAGCATGCCAACGAATGCCTGCCTGACTTGAAAGCATTTGCTGAATACACCCTTAGGCTGAAAAAGGATTCTTTAATTAACCTCTCAGTCTTTTCTTAGTAAGGATCAAGACCAAAGGTGTCATCACCCTGAGTGAACTCGGAAAAGTGATGCCGAGACCCGGGATTGAACCAGGGACCTTTAGATCTT
The DNA here is from genome assembly GCF_901001135.1 of Rhinatrema bivittatum. Taxonomy (NCBI): domain Eukaryota; kingdom Metazoa; phylum Chordata; class Amphibia; order Gymnophiona; family Rhinatrematidae; genus Rhinatrema; species Rhinatrema bivittatum. Next base: position 527,168,441 of record NC_042615.1, on the reverse strand, counting down.
CAGTCTAACGCTCTCCCAACTGAGCTATCTCGGCTACTTCGGGAAGGTGCGGGGGAGGGGCCGGTCCTTCTGCGTGCAACGCACTGCTCCACTCTCTCTCCACACCTGCCTCCCCCCTTTCTCTTGCACAGAACGCTATTTAAGAACATCATCCGCCGTTCCTCTTTCAAACCTTCTCCATCCCCTCACACAAGAAACGTAGCTTCCTCTTACATACACTAAGGTTGTAATGGACAGCTTTCTAGTATCAAAGCAAAGGGATAGTTTAAGACATACTTGTCAATTCCAAAAGAGAAATTCCGTCATCAGCTCAATGATGGGCCAGCCCAGGATCCTTTCACCAGTGGGATCGAAAGGCGCGCGCCAGGAGGTGCAAGACCCCCTGGCTACTTTTGTGGCTCTTAGCTAATTTTCCAAGGGGAAAAATACCCATGTATTCTTCTCTAGCAAAACTACCACAACCTCCTGGGTGGCTGAATGGGGACAAATGCTGCTCGAGCTTTTCTCTGTTTCCTCTCCAGAGCCCTCCCCTACATTTTTTGCTGCTGGGAGACAAGATGAGTATGGTTTCACATTCTGAGGGACGGAGGGAGGCACAGATTTCTGTCAGGCTATTCTACCTAGGTCCATACCTGATTGCCCAGAGTTGGGCCTTTAAAAATTCAATTCTCCTCTTAAAGCTTCTGCTGGGAGTGAGCATTAAATGGCAGGCTCCACTGAGATTTGAACTCAGATCACTGGATTCAAAGACCAGAGTGCTAACCATTACACCATGGAACCTCCACACAGGCCTCCCACCCCCCCCCCCCCTGCTTGCTTCTCGCCCTTTCAAAACAATTCTTCCTCATTTCTTGTAGATGCCAGGCAACTGCAATCTCATTTTGCAGCTATTCCCTAAGCTTCCTGCTGTTCTCCAGTATGGAACGCTGGACAAGGAAAGCCAGCAAGAGGATTTGTTGGCATCCAGGACAGAAAAGGCAACAGGTTCCTGTGAGATTTGACTCAGATTGCTGGCGTAAGAGTCCTGACCTTTACACCATGGAACAAGCACATGCTCCACTCATCTTAAAATGATTAGACCTCTCATGGCTTGTAGGTGCCATAAGAACATAAGATATGCCATACTGGGTCAGGCTAAAGGTCCATCAAACCCACTATCCTGTTTCCAACAATTGCCAATCCAAGTCACAAGTACCTGGCAAGTACCCAAACAAGAAATAGATCCCATGCTACGAATGCGGTCAAAAGCAGTGGCTAATTATGGGCTTCTCCACGCAACTGCAATCTCATTTTACAACTATTCCCTCAGCTTCCTGCTGTTCTCCAGTATGGAGACGCTGGACAAGGAATGCCTGCAGAAGGGTTTGTGGGCATCCAGGAGCGAAAAGGCAACAGGTTCCACCGAGATTTGAACTCGGATCGCTGGATTCAGAGTCCAGAGTGCTAGCCGTTACACCATGGAACCACTCTGTTACCTTCTCCCTTCAATAGCGCCATGGTGCATGTTATGTAAGGGCTAGCTAGCTACAAGCAAGTTGCTCTTATGGTTCTTTACACGTCTAGCATGCCAACGAATGCCTGCCTGACTTGAAAGCATTTGCTGAATACACCCTTAGGCTGAAAAAGGATTCTTTAATTAACCTCTCAGTCTTTTCTTAGTAAGGATCAAGACCAAAGGTGTCATCACCCTGAGTGAACTCGGAAAAGTGATGCCGAGACCCGGGATTGAACCAGGGACCTTTAGATCTTCAGTCTAACGCTCTCCCAACTGAGCTATCTCGGCTACTTCGGGAAGGTGCGGGGGAGGGGCCGGTCCTTCTGCGTGCAACGCACTGCTCCACTCTCTCTCCACACCTGCCTCCCCCCTTTCTCTTGCACAGAACGCTATTTAAGAACATCATCCGCCGTTCCTCTTTCAAACCTTCTCCATCCCCTCACACAAGAAACGTAGCTTCCTCTTACATACACTAAGGTTGTAATGGACAGCTTTCTAGTATCAAAGCAAAGGGATAGTTTAAGACATACTTGTCAATTCCAAAAGAGAAATTCCGTCATCAGCTCAATGATGGGCCAGCCCAGGATCCTTTCACCAGTGGGATCGAAAGGCGCGCGCCAGGAGGTGCAAGACCCCCTGGCTACTTTTGTGGCTCTTAGCTAATTTTCCAAGGGGAAAAATACCCATGTATTCTTCTCTAGCAAAACTACCACAACCTCCTGGGTGGCTGAATGGGGACAAATGCTGCTCGAGCTTTTCTCTGTTTCCTCTCCAGAGCCCTCCCCTACATTTTTTGCTGCTGGGAGACAAGATGAGTATGGTTTCACATTCTGAGGGACGGAGGGAGGCACAGATTTCTGTCAGGCTATTCTACCTAGGTCCATACCTGATTGCCCAGAGTTGGGCCTTTAAAAATTCAATTCTCCTCTTAAAGCTTCTGCTGGGAGTGAGCATTAAATGGCAGGCTCCACTGAGATTTGAACTCAGATCACTGGATTCAAAGACCAGAGTGCTAACCATTACACCATGGAACCTCCACACAGGCCTCCCCCCCCCCCCCCCCCTGCTTGCTTCTCGCCCTTTCAAAACAATTCTTCCTCATTTCTTGTAGATGCCAGGCAACTGCAATCTCATTTTGCAGCTATTCCCTAAGCTTCCTGCTGTTCTCCAGTATGGAACGCTGGACAAGGAAAGCCAGCAAGAGGATTTGTTGGCATCCAGGACAGAAAAGGCAACAGGTTCCTGTGAGATTTGACTCAGATTGCTGGCGTAAGAGTCCTGACCTTTACACCATGGAACAAGCACATGCTCCACTCATCTTAAAATGATTAGACCTCTCATGGCTTGTAGGTGCCATAAGAACATAAGATATGCCATACTGGGTCAGGCTAAAGGTCCATCAAACCCACTATCCTGTTTCCAACAATTGCCAATCCAAGTCACAAGTACCTGGCAAGTACCCAAACAAGAAATAGATCCCATGCTACGAATGCGGTCAAAAGCAGTGGCTAATTATGGGCTTCTCCACGCAACTGCAATTTCATTTTACAACTATTCCCTCAGCTTCCTGCTGTTCTCCAGTATGGAGACGCTGGACAAGGAATGCCTGCAGAAGGGTTTGTGGGCATCCAGGAGCGAAAAGGCAACAGGTTCCACCGAGATTTGAACTCGGATCGCTGGATTCAGAGTCCAGAGTGCTAGCCGTTACACCATGGAACCACTCTGTTACCTTCTCCCTTCAATAGCGCCATGGTGCATGTTATGTAAGGGCTAGCTAGCTACAAGCAAGTTGCTCTTATGGTTCTTTACACGTCTAGCATGCCAACGAATGCCTGCCTGACTTGAAAGCATTTGCTGAATACACCCTTAGGCTGAAAAAGGATTCTTTAATTAACCTCTCAGTCTTTTCTTAGTAAGGATCAAGACCAAAGGTGTCATCACCCTGCGTGAACTCGGAAAAGTGATGCCGAGACCCGGGATTGAACCAGGGACCTTTAGATCTTCAGTCTAACGCTCTCCCAACTGAGCTATCTCGGCTACTTCGGGAAGGTGCGGGGGAGGGGCCGGTCCTTCTGCGTGCAACGCACTGCTCCACTCTCTCTCCACACCTGCCTCCCCCCTTTCTCTTGCACAGAACGCTATTTAAGAACATCATCCGCCGTTCCTCTTTCAAACCTTCTCCATCCCCTCACACAAGAAACGTAGCTTCCTCTTACATACACTAAGGTTGTAATGGACAGCTTTCTAGTATCAAAGCAAAGGGATAGTTTAAGACATACTTGTCAATTCCAAAAGAGAAATTCCGTCATCAGCTCAATGATGGGCCAGCCCAGGATCCTTTCACCAGTGGGATCGAAAGGCGCGCGCCAGGAGGTGCAAGACCCCCTGGCTACTTTTGTGGCTCTTAGCTAATTTTCCAAGGGGAAAAATACCCATGTATTCTTCTCTAGCAAAACTACCACAACCTCCTGGGTGGCTGAATGGGGACAAATGCTGCTCGAGCTTTTCTCTGTTTCCTCTCCAGAGCCCTCCCCTACATTTTTTGCTGCTGGGAGACAAGATGAGTATGGTTTCACATTCTGAGGGACGGAGGGAGGCACAGATTTCTGTCAGGCTATTCTACCTAGGTCCATACCTGATTGCCCAGAGTTGGGCCTTTAAAAATTCAATTCTCCTCTTAAAGCTTCTGCTGGGAGTGAGCATTAAATGGCAGGCTCCACTGAGATTTGAACTCAGATCACTGGATTCAAAGACCAGAGTGCTAACCATTACACCATGGAACCTCCACACAGGCCTCCCACCCCCCCCCCCCCTGCTTGCTTCTCGCCCTTTCAAAACAATTCTTCCTCATTTCTTGTAGATGCCAGGCAACTGCAATCTCATTTTGCAGCTATTCCCTAAGCTTCCTGCTGTTCTCCAGTATGGAACGCTGGACAAGGAAAGCCAGCAAGAGGATTTGTTGGCATCCAGGACAGAAAAGGCAACAGGTTCCTGTGAGATTTGACTCAGATTGCTGGCGTAAGAGTCCTGACCTTTACACCATGGAACAAGCACATGCTCCACTCATCTTAAAATGATTAGACCTCTCATGGCTTGTAGGTGCCATAAGAACATAAGATATGCCATACTGGGTCAGGCTAAAGGTCCATCAAACCCACTATCCTGTTTCCAACAATTGCCAATCCAAGTCACAAGTACCTGGCAAGTACCCAAACAAGAAATAGATCCCATGCTACGAATGCGGTCAAAAGCAGTGGCTAATTATGGGCTTCTCCACGCAACTGCAATCTCATTTTACAACTATTCCCTCAGCTTCCTGCTGTTCTCCAGTATGGAGACGCTGGACAAGGAATGCCTGCAGAAGGGTTTGTGGGCATCCAGGAGCGAAAAGGCAACAGGTTCCACCGAGATTTGAACTCGGATCGCTGGATTCAGAGTCCAGAGTGCTAGCCGTTACACCATGGAACCACTCTGTTACCTTCTCCCTTCAATAGCGCCATGGTGCATGTTATGTAAGGGCTAGCTAGCTACAAGCAAGTTGCTCTTATGGTTCTTTACACGTCTAGCATGCCAACGAATGCCTGCCTGACTTGAAAGCATTTGCTGAATACACCCTTAGGCTGAAAAAGGATTCTTTAATTAACCTCTCAGTCTTTTCTTAGTAAGGATCAAGACCAAAGGTGTCATCACCCTGAGTGAACTCGGAAAAGTGATGCCGAGACCCGGGATTGAACCAGGGACCTTTAGATCTTCAGTCTAACGCTCTCCCAACTGAGCTATCTCGGCTACTTCGGGAAGGTGCGGGGGAGGGGCCGGTCCTTCTGCGTGCAACGCACTGCTCCACTCTCTCTCCACACCTGCCTCCCCCCTTTCTCTTGCACAGAACGCTATTTAAGAACATCATCCGCCGTTCCTCTTTCAAACCTTCTCCATCCCCTCACACAAGAAACGTAGCTTCCTCTTACATACACTAAGGTTGTAATGGACAGCTTTCTAGTATCAAAGCAAAGGGATAGTTTAAGACATACTTGTCAATTCCAAAAGAGAAATTCCGTCATCAGCTCAATGATGGGCCAGCCCAGGATCCTTTCACCAGTGGGATCGAAAGGCGCGCGCCGTTAGGCGCGCGCCTAACATTTACTTATAATTATTGTAAACCACCTTGGGTAGGAACCAATAAGCATCAAGGTGTTATTTGATGTTTCTTCTTGAAAATAATTAATTCCTGAGAAGATAACCAGGTAACTTTAGAAATCGGGAATATAGAATTTGAAATAAATGACAAATATAAAACAGTTAAAATTCTCTTTCTAAATTCCCTTTTTTAAAAGAATTAAGCTGGTGTTAAACATAAGTAACAAATGCAAAGGATATTGTCACTTAGGATTAAAAACCTAGTTCTTTCAGAAATAATGTATTATGAATTAAATATAACATTCACAATCACCTTATTTCTTCTGTCAAATACTTAACTCTACTCCTGGTGGTCTGTTGTGATTAATTTTTGATTTTCAAAAATATAAAACCTCTTGTCAGATAACCCAAAAAAAAACAAGTTCTTAGGTAATAACCACGGGCGGTGATTTTCCCTGCACTATGTACGCGGAGCCAATGGCCTCCTTGAGCCAACGGGCGATCGTCGTGCGGGACACCGCAGAACCTTTCTTTGGACCCGAAGTCAGCACAAACAGATGATCCGTCACCCGAAAAGGATTAGTGACCTCTAGATAGCGAAGAAGAGACCTCCGCACATCTAGTTTTCTTAATTCCCTCGTTTTCGGGTCCGAAGACTCCCCAACCGCAGCTCAACCGATTGATTCAAATGAAACGCCGATACGACTTTAGGCAGGAAGGAACCGCCGCAAGGAAACCCCCGAATCGGAAATGCGCAAAAAGGGCTCCCTACAGGACAGCGCCTGCAATTCCGAAACATGGCGAGCCGACACAATCGCCACCAGGAATACGGTCTTCAACGTGAGATCCTTGACCGTAGCGTGCTTCAGGGGCTCAAACGGCGCTGAGCATAAGGCGGAGAGCACCCAGTTAAGGTTCCAAGACGGACAAGGTGGCCGCAAAGGAGGACGGAGGTGTTTAGCCCCCCTAAGAAAACGGGAGATATCCGGGTGGAGAGCCAGGGAGGCTTCCCGGACCTTACCACGCAAACAACCAAGCGCCGCCACTTGGACCCGAAGGGAGTTGCACGCTAAGCCTTTGGCCAGCCCCGCCTGGAGAAAAGCCAGAATATCGGAAATAGCAGCGGAAGTGGGATCCAGAACCCGCTCCACGCACCATTCCTCAAAGACTACCCAGACCCGGACATAAGCCAAGGACGTAGATTGCTTCCTGAACCTCAGCAGCGTAGCAACTACCGCGTCCGAGTAACCTTTTCTCTTCAACCGATTCCTCTCAAAAGCCAGGCCGCGAGACAGAAGTGATCCGCATCCTCCAAACAGACGGGGCCCTGATGAAGGAGCCCCGCGAACCCCTGGAGACGAAGGGGTGCCGCCACCGACAACTGCACGAGTTCTGCGAACCACGGACGGCGCGGCCACTCCGGCGCTACCATGATCACGTTGGAAGGGTGCAATTCTATGCGCCGCAGGATCTTGCCGATCATGGGCCACGGCAGGAACATGTACAGAAGCACATCCGCCGGCCAGGGAAGCACCAACGCTTCGATTCCCTCTGCTCCCCTTTCTCTATGCCGACTGTAAAACCTCGGGGCCTTTGCGTTGTGCCACGTGGCCATCAGATCCATGTGGGGCATTCCCCAGTTCTTGCAAATGAAGAGGAACGCCTCGTCCGCCAGCTCCCACTCTCCGGGATCCAGGTGATGACGGCTGAGAAAATCCGCCTGGACGTTGTCGACTCCTGCTATGTGAGACGCAGCGAGATTGCTGAGATGTCGCTCTGCCCAGGACATCAAGAGCCTCGCCTCCTCCGCCACTAGTGGGCTTCTTGTCCCGCCTTGGCGATTGATGTAGGTCACGGTGGTAGCGTTGTCCGACAACACTCGGATCGCCTTTCCGTGTACCAGCGGCAGGAAGGCTTGCAGTGCCAGACGGACCGCTCTGGTCTCCAGTCGGTTGATAGACCACAGGGCCTGCGACTGACCACAGACCCTGAACCAACTTCCCTTGGCAAACTGCACCCCAGCCGGAAAGACTGGCATCCGTGGTCACCACCGTCCAGTTGGGCACCAGAAGGGACACTCCACAGCCTAAGATGGTCACATCCTAATCCCCCTTCTTTCAAGATTCGGTGACTGCAACCATATCCAAACCTGCTTCGGCCATGGTAGGCCTCCACATCTGTGATTTTTTCGCAGTTCTCTCTCTACTTTAATTGCTGTCTCCCATATTTTATTGTATTGTCAGGTCAGGAAACTTTTTTTTTTCAAACAAACAAAAAACAAAGAGAGAATACTCTTTCTTTGATGACATCATGTGAAAATAGTTCCACCCCCATCTAGTCTTATGATTTTAATTACCAAGAACCCTCAGAAAAACCGATTGGTGATTACTTTTAAGAGATTAGAATTTTTTTTAAGAACCCAAACATTTACTTATAAATGAGATAAAATCCATAAAATCCACTGTAGGACTGATTTATGTATTCCTACATTAATCTGCTCACTTGCCAGCTCCTTGTAAATATGCAGTAACCATGACATTGCTATGACGACATTCTCCTAGCTCTTTTTTTATCTTCTTCAGTGAAACGGAACTTATTTTAACTGTCTCCACTGGAAATTTTCAACTGATATGTGAAGAAATTCACAAGAAATCAAACCAATCTCTACCTCAAAAGATCCCAAAACCCCCATGAACCAGAGAAAAACCTCCAAAACACAACAAAAAAAGAAAACCCCCAAAAAACCCACACTCTCAAATGCCATGAAAACTCCCTTGAACACTCCCCAACACTCCACATTGACAGGCCGATACAGTACAGTGCGCTCCGACGGAGCGCACTGTTAACCTGCCCTTGGACGCGCGTTTTCCCTTACCCCTTATTCAGTAAGGGGCGGAAAACATGCGTCCAACCCGCAGCACCTAATAGCGCCCTCAACATGCAAATGCATGTTGAGGGCCCTATTAGGTATGTGCATGGGATACAGAAAGTAAAATGTGCGGCCAAGCCGCACATTTTACTCTAAGAAATTAGCGCCTACCCAAAGGTAGGTGCTAGTTTCTGCCGGCACCGGGAAAGTGCACAGAAAAGCAGTAAAAATTGCTTTTCTGTGCACCCTCCGACTTAATATCATAGCGATATTAAGTCGGAGGTCCCGAAGGGTGTAAAAAGTAAAAAAAAAAAAGAAAAAAGAGAAAAGAAAAAATTTTTTTAAATTGGGCTGGCGGCTGTTGGGCCGAAAATCGGTCACTCAATTTTGCCGACGTCCAGTTTCCGAGCCCGTGGCTATCAGCGGGCTCGAGAACCGACGCCGGCAAAATTGAGCGTCGGCTGTCAAACCCACTGACTGCTGCCGCTCCGGGTCAAAAGGAGGCGCTAGTGTCCCTAGTGCCTCCTTTTGCCCATTTCCACTGCACCACCTAATTTACATACTGAATCGCGTGGCCGGTGCACGCGCCGGGAGAGCGGGCGTTCGTCCGCTCTCCTGCGTTTTTACTGAATCGGCCCTTAAGAGAACAAGCAGCTCCAAAACAAAACAAGGTGTTAACTATTACCCTAAGCCCTTCCTTAGATATGCACAGCTACACTCTGGCTTGTTTTAAAGCAATATCTAGCTGTTCTGAGCCTCTGAAATCCCCTCTCCCAAAAGAGATAAAATAACTCTCTTTAAAATGAATTTTAATTTTAAATTCTTACTGTGATCAGGTTATCAGACCTTCTTTTCATGACCACAGCTCGCAAATCACAGCCATTTGGATTTTAAAGAGAGATAGATATTTAATGTTATTTAGAACAATTTTTTTCATATTTCACCCGGGGCTACCAAAATTGGCATGAAGTTTCTTTGACCTCCCCCCTCCTAAACTGCCAAGGTTTTGAATTTTTTAAATGTTTATTTTAAGTTTTAAATTTAACTTTAAAGTTGGTCAAATGGTTGGGCTAAACCAGGAAGTGCTGATGTCAATGATGATGTCAGCATCCCAGCCTGCACCTCTCCACAGCACAACACTGCTTCCCCATAGGAAATGTATTTCACAGCTTCACAGAAACAATCCTGAGAAGAGAAACTTTAAAAAGTACCAGGATTAATTAAACCTCTTTCTTGAAAGAAAGAAAGAAAGAAAGAAAGAAAGAAAGAAAGACAGACAAACTTGAGTCAGGCACTGCAAACCTCCCAGGATCAATTAACACTTCTCTGCTTTCCAGACCCAAAGCACAGAACTCCCAGGCAGGTAAACAGACCACTTTTTTCTATTATAGCAAGACTCAAGCTAATTCTCCAGAACTTCAAACCCTAGCACAGCTTCAGGATCCAATCACAACACCAAGGTCAGACTGTGTTAGCCCATTCCCTGTTGTCTGAGTGGACCTCTGACCTCCCTCACGTTGTTCCAATGCTTGGCACAGAGATGCACTGGCCATTGTGAATTCCCCTGGAGAGACTTCTTTCTGGGCCACTGAACGCGCGTGGCACAGTTTTTGAAGGTTGCTTGGCTGTACTAACGTATTGCAGGCAGCACACAGCTCAGGTCTTTTCCTATGCTGACTGCTCGGTGCCATTTCCCCCCTCACGGCTTCTGCTGCATGCAGTGAAAGAGCTGTTCAGACTCCCCCAGCTCCTGCCACACACAGTGAACAGCTGGTTAGCTGGCCTCCCTTCTCGTGACTTTCCTCTCCAAAGTCATACAGATTTCCTTCTACCCCTTCCTGCTGCCTTCTCCTGCCAGGGGAGCAACCACACAATCAGTGACTCCCCCCCCCCCCCCCCCCACACTACAATCAGCAAGTAACACTGCAGCCCCTTTCAATTCTGGCTGCCCGCAGCTCTTGGAGAGGAAAGGAAAATAGAAGGGAGAGCCCAAACCCTGTTTAGAGAAAGGGAAGAAGAGTGAGGGATCACAAATGGTACCAATGCTACTTACCCTGCTGGAAGCATTCCCTGTTACTCCCTAAGAGGAGGGGCACCTGCCTTCATCTCTGGGGATCCCCGACACCTTAATTACAGTGTTTGGGTATAACTCAATTAAGGGAGGTATCCTTAGTTGTCACCTCAGGACCATCCGGCCACTGAATCCTGACAACCTATGTCCACACAACCGTATGCATGTCCAACCACCTGCTGGAGTCAGTGAATACTGGCAGGTTGATGTCGATACAGGAGTATATGAGAGTGACATCAGTGAGCCTGTTGATCTCTATCTCCACCTGCTGGCTGACATACATAACCCAGTTGTATGGACTAGCCTGCCTGGATGAAGAGGAAATATTAGCTTGCTGGTAGGCAATCCGAACACAGTGAATACACAGATAGAAAACAAGCCTATTAACTAAGTAACAAAGTAGATGACAAATAAAAGACCAATCACACCACCCAATTTGTCCAGTTATTCCTTCCAAGACTATTAAGAATAATCCCAGCTGTCTGTTATACAGTTTGGCCTCTTAGCAACTCTTATCGAGCGTTCGTCATTATTCTCATTTGTACTCCTTTTTTTTTTAGGCAGATGACCATACAAGATCCTGCACATAGATCGCAGCCAATATACCTCCCTTCCCTTGTCTAACCATAAAACTCTGTAATAATCAAATATCAATAGTAGGATGGCATTGCCCGAGCATGCAGGTTCTTAAGTCCCCCTGCATTGTCTTACAGAGAGTCTTGGTGATGTTGTCAAAAATGGAGAAATTTAACAAGAATCCATGCATTAAATTTATATTCCCCGAGTTCCCAGAAGAGGCAGAGATGGACCTCCTGATTTTTATAAGAAATCTGCAATGGGGTGCTTCCCAAACTGAGTGAAGTTTCACCAAGAAACAAACAAAATCGATAGACAATAATATGCCATGGGCAATCATGGCTCAATTCCTAAAAAAGGAGCACATGCCGCATCTTGGTTGGAAAGCTAACCACATAGATTACAAGCATTGGAAGATAGCACTGTTCCCTGACCTAAGCTCAGAGACCATTCAAGAAAGGAAGAAGCAGATGAGATACAAAAGGACTGAGAAGCCTATTTTGACACCTTTGAAAAGACTCCCGTTCTTGAGTTTGATTGCTAGCAGTTCAAGAGTCAGAATGAATAGCATTGCAGATACAAGCAGCCCTGTCTAGTGCCACCTAAAAGATTGATCAGCTTAAGTGATATCACTATTTTCTCTGATCTTTACCTTGGGGAATTTATAAATATATTTGACTAAAATCCGGCACAGGTATCCCCATGAGACTTTATTGCACACCTAGTCAGCATCCATGACTACAAACAAGGTCCCTTCTTCCCTCTAAAAAAAAGTCTATTAAAAGTGCAATAAGCCTATGATCATTTACCAGATAGGAAGTGATTCTGAGTAGCTTGCATAGGTGTATTTTTGTATTCAGGGACCATGCAGCTAATTTTCTAAAGGAATTTGCCTATGTAGTTTCTGTTTGGAGCATACTGATCAGGTCCACAGGTATCAAAGTAACCATGCACTTTGCACGTGTTCTTACAGCAGGCAGAGCGTGATTAGTTGTCAGTTTTGGAAGGGAAGCTTGTTGGGCCAACTTCAGCAACTGAAGAAGCAGCGACATCTAGCAAAGAGATCCCTTTCTTTAACTGCCAACTCATATGCTGCAGGTTTTCCCCACATCAATAGCAATGTGGCACAGGAGGAGGTTCAGAGCCACTGCTAGGAGCCTATCTGGAAGTTAGTGTGGGAGAAGGACCATGAGTATGGTAGGACACGTGAGGAAGCAGTCTAACTATGGAGGAGGCCTATGCTGAACAAAAGAGCACTCTGTAAAGCCAATAACTTTAGAACTCTTTAGAAAGTAATTTTTATGGATCAATCGATTAAAAGGAGTGTGTGGTTTACTGCTCAACTTAAATAAATCCAACTAGAAATGATATCCCATAACAATACTGTAAGACTGATAGCTGCTGAAACAAATTTCTGAGCTTCAAGCTGTAAATGTTGCCTTAAAGATAAAGGCCTGAGATTTAAAACTGAAAACCCGACAAGCTTCAAGAAACATCTTAATCTGACATTTATAAAAACATTCCAAAATCCCCTGTCATCCCATCTGGGGGGAAATGTTTAGGAAATATCTTCCAGAAGCTTTGAAAATGTATGTGCTGACATCTAAGATTATTTGCCCTGAAGTGAGCAAAAGTAGGAACTGTGGAGAAGCTCCACTAAGCTCTCATTTGTTTGATAGTTTGAATTGGACTCAGATTTCAGAAATGCCTGTTAAAGCAGATATTTCCTCTGTTACTCCCGGATGTTTCAAAAACCACACAAGTTAAATATAGAGAGGTCAATATTCTAAGCCATTTAGACAGATAACTCAGGAGTTATACATCTATATGGCAAGTTTTGAATATTTCCTTTGTTTATCCGGCTAAACGTTTGCTGGGTAAATAAGAAAGAGGGGTGTGTTGGGGGCATTCCAGGGTAGGGTTGGGCTAAGTGAATTAACGTATCCAGCTAATTCAAGACATGCCCGCTAGCAGGTCTAAAGTTATCCAGTCAACCTCAACCCTCAGTTATCCCCCCTCAACCCACTAAGTTATCCTAATAAAGCATTTAAAGGGCCCGGTGATGGCCTCCCCCTCCCCTACCTAGTCTGGGAAAAAAAAAAAAAAAAAGTATTCTTTGTGGGGCCACTTTCTTCCCCCACTTCATCCCTAACCTTCCCATCCTCCTGGTATCTGTACTGGGCTTAGCTTCACCCTGGATCATGGTAGTAATGCTACTGCGACCCGAGCCTGGTGCTCCAATAGGTGCTAGGGAGCTGCTCTGAAAGTGTATGCTTCCAGAGTAGCACTTCTATCGTTGTTGGAGGAACTCCTCTGTAAGCGTGCACTTTTTCCAGGGTAGATTCGTAGAAGCACGATAGGGAAGATATGATAAAGATTTGAGGTATCAGAACCTCCCTCAGCCGTCTCTTCTCCAAGCTGAACAGCCCTAACCTCTTCAGCCTTTCCTCATAGGGGAGCTGTTCCATCCCCTTTATCGTTTTGGTTGCCCTTCTCTGTACCTTCTCCATCGCAACTATATCTTTTCTGAGATGCGGCGACCAGAATTGTACACAGTATTCAAGGTGCGGTCTCACCATGGAGCAATACTGAGGCATTATGACATTCTCCATTTTATTCTCCATTCCTTTCCTAATATTGTTTGCTTTTTTGACCGCTGCAGCATGCCAAGCCGACGATTTCAATGTATTGTCTACTATAACACCTAGATCTTTTTTTCCTGGGTGGTAATTCCTAATATGGAACATAATATTATGTAACTACTACAGCATCACTTTGTACTTGGCCATATTAAACTTCCTCTACCATTTGGATGCCCAGTCTTACAAAGTCCTCCTTCAATTTTTCACAATTCCCTTGTGATTTAACAATTCTGAAAAGGTTTGTGTCACCTGCAAATTTGATCACCTCACTCCCCGCTCCCTTTTCCAGATCATGTATAAATATATTAAAAAGCATCAGTCCAAGACTAGATCCCCGAGGTGCGCCACTGTTTACCTTTCTCCACTAAGAAAACTATTTAATCCTAATCTGTTTCCTGTCTTTTAATCCTACCACCTGCCTCCCACCCTTCCCCAGCATCTGTACCCTGGGGAAATAGGAGATGGATGAATGGTGAGGGTCTTTGAGTGGTGCACAAGTATTAGGCACCCTAGGCAAACCTTACAGCTTGGTTCCCCTGCCCCCAGTCCTTCCCAGACAATTAAAAATTATGCAATAATAATAATAACAACAACAACAACAACAACAGAATTTATAATCAAAGTACAATGTTCTCAGATCAAAATATCACAACATTAATATTATATTTATATGCACTGCTAATGATGCCAACCACAAACCCTACAAAAAAAAAAAAAGACACTTGAAACTCCATTTTAACAAGAGCTAGGTGTGGGCTTGGCCTTTAGAAAACCAGGAGTAAACTGAAGTACAATTACAATACAGTAAACCTACCATACCAAACTAATTGACAACACTCAAAAGGTAACAACCCTCCCTACAAAAAGGAAACACTGAAAATTTTACATTAGACCCCAAAACATCAATATACCTATTAGGAAACAGAACAAACCAAGCTGCTATAGATCCCTACATAGAAACTACAAGCTAGTTGAATACCTCACCTCAGTCACACATGCAAAACACAGACAAATCCTCACCAAATCCAGAATGAAGAACCATAAAATATAAATAGAACATGCAAACAAAAACTGAACTGGAAACTACAACTAGCCAGATTTTGTATGCAGTCCAACAATGGAAAAACAAACATTATTCCTCTTAAAACAACAAATACAAAAATCATAACAGTAAAACCATAATACAAAGAATACATATTTTAAAACAGGTGACAAATAAAACATTAAAAACAAAATTTTTTAATACCCAAACAATAAAATATTTCAAAACAGCAGACATCAAACACCACCTAATGGTTTAAACTTATGAAGAAATATTCCTCCCTCCATACCTGGGAACCTTTGGTCTCCATTCACCCTGAGACTGTTGTATATTTGTGAGAGAGAGTGCGGGAACACACACACACACACACCCCCCTCCCCCCTCCTTATTCACACACACACTCTCTCACTCATGACAAGCCTCTCTCCAGTTTTCCTTTCTTCTGCCACTAGCTGGGTGGGATCCACCAGCAACACCAGGGCATCTCTCTCAACTTTATTTCTTCAGCTGCTGGCCCACTCTTTCCTTCCTTTCTTTGGCTCTAGTGAGTGGCCCCTCTGGGTCTCCCTTTTTACCACTGCTGCCTCAGCACTCTATTGGGCCAATTCAGTAAAATGCGTGGGAGAGCCGGCACTCCGAGGCGAGCGCCTGCTCTCCTGGGCGTGCGATTCTGTATGCAAATGAGAGCACGCAGTAAAAAGGAGGTACTAGGGACACTAGCGTGTTCCTAGCACCTCCTTATTGGCAGAAGGGGCGGCTGTCAGCGGGTTTAACAGCAGACTTTTAATTTTACCGGTGTCGGTTGTCGAACCCGCTGACAGCCACGGGTTCGGAAAACGGACACCGGCAAAATTGAGTGTCCGTTTTCCAACCTGCGGGCAGATTTTTTTTTAAAGATTTTTTATTTTTGGTGTTTTCTGTACACTTTCCTGATGCCGGCCGAAACTAACTCCTGCCTTTGGGCAGGTGTTAACTTCTGAGAGTAAAATGTGCGGCGTGGCTGCACATTCTACTTTCTGCATTGCGTGGGACTAACTAATAGGCTCATCAACATGCATTTGCATGTTGAGGGCGCTATTAGTTTTGGGGGGGTTGGACACGCTATTACCCCTTACTGTATAAGGGGTAATAATAGTGCGTGGAAAACGCACATCCAAACGGGGGCTAATGGTGCCCTCGGCCTGAGCACACTGTACTGAATCGGCCTGTATGTGCGAGACTCCACCCCTTCCCTCACACTCCACATCTTTCTCTTTCATTCCCCCTCTCAGTCACTCTATTACCTTCCCTTCCATGGCACTCACCCTCCGAGCTCATCTCTGGCCCCCACACTCTCATTCCTCTCTCCCCGGCCCCCTCCGAGCACATCTCTGGCCCCCCACACACTCATTCCCCTCTCCCCGGCCCCCTCCGAGCACATCTCTGGCCCCCCACACACTCATTCCCCTCTCCCCGGCCCCCTCCCGAGCACATCTCTGGCCCCCCACACACTCATTCCCCTCTCCCCGGCCCCCTCCGAGCACATCTCTGGCCCCCCACACACTCATTCCCCTCTCCCCGGCCCCCTCCGAGCACATCTCTGGCCCCCCACACACTCATTCCCCTCTCCCCGGCCCCCTCCGAGCACATCTCTGGCCCCCCATACACTCATTCCCCTCTCCCCGGCCCCCTCCGAGCACATCTCTGGCCCCCCACACACTCATTCCCCTCTCCCCGGCCCCCTCCGAGCACATCTCTGGCCCCCCACACTCTCATTCCCCTCTCCCCGGCCCCCTCCGAGCACATCTCTGGCCCCCCACACACTCATTCCCCTCTCCCCGGCCCCCTCCGAGCACATCTCTGGCCCCCCCCACACTCTCATTCCCCTCTCCCCGGCCCCCTCCGAGCACATCTCTGGCCCCCCACACACTCATTCCCCTCTCCCCGGCCCCCTCCGAGCACATCTCTGGCCCCCACACTCTCATTCCCCTCTCCTCACCCCCTCCGAGCACATCTCTGGCCCCCACATTCTCATTCCCCCCTCCCAACATACTAATTCCTCCCCTCCTGATACCTGCACAGTCTGAAGATTCCTTTGCTGTTGCCCTCCAATGCCGTGCTGCTGGCCTTCCCGTTCCAAGTCTGGCCACCTGGGATGCCCTGCTGGACGGACGGTGCTGGCTGGGTGTGCCCAAAAATGTGCTCGTGACGTGTGCATCAACAAGGCTTGCAGCTCATGCGCTGATTGGCTTACTGCTGCAATATAGGGATAGGGTGCGCCTGCTAAGGACAGGCTTCATCGCAGCAGCAGCCAATCACTGTAACATTATTCAGAGGTTGGCAACACATTAAAAAAAAAAAAAAAAAAAGCCCCATCCGCTTACGCAGCCCGCACCGGAAGAAAAATCTCACATGGGCTTAGCTGATTGGCCGCGCGCATCCAAGAGGTGGAGCTGGAAACCACGCATGAGCGGTGGATGTTACTTTGAAGTTAGCTGAACTCGTGTTCTCTGTGTCGCATCAGAACAATGTGAAATTGAATAAACGATCAAAAAAAAGAAATCGTACGTTTGTGCAGTTTTAGGTTTTATTGATCATAAGATGGGTCAAATTACGATGAAACGATGATAATTGACATCGGTCTGGTTCTTGCACAGGGAGGCGCGGAGACTCAGACGTAGTAAAAGCCGCGTGGTTTAAGGTCGACGGAACTGTAACAGATCCAGAATCAGCTGACTTACAGTCTCAGAAGAAGAGGAGGAGCAGCAGCAGCAGCAGCAGCAGCCTCTGACCAGGTGGACAGGAGAGGAGTTTCTTTGCAGCTGATCACCAGGAGCTTAGAATCTGAACCTGGAGTAGGAGCTGCAGAGGAGGAGGTGTGTGGTGAGGGTTGGGGCATTGTGGGGCAAATGATGGAAGTACGGCGAAAGGCAGGTAGTACAATTGATCTGGGACCACGTGGTGAAAGGGCCCATGCGGCAATTGAGGGGGTGGCCTGTGCATGTCACTCATCGAAAAGCCCCCCTCGCCCCGTTTTCAGTATTGGAGGAGGCCCCCTCATCATTGCTCAGCTGCTTTTGTGGGGAATTGAGTGCCTTTTTAAAAAAATCTTTTTGAATGTATTTGTTCTACCTGGAAAAGGTTGCCTGCACTGTGAAAACGCTTATTTTTAACATCTGAAAATAAATCCGGATTAGTTGTAAAATATCTAAATTTATGATTTAAAAATCGTAACACGAAAAAATGCGTTTGTATTTTAATAATGTAATTATTTAAAAGTGAAATGCTTTAATTTGCTCAAATCTATACTGTTTAAATGATAAGGCTCAAAGTAACTGTCCTGTACACTCGCTCCCTGAATCGGCCAATTGCAGCCCAGCCCAGGAGGAAGTGTTGAAGTAAGCTACTGTGGGGAAAATGCTTCCCCAGCCATGGCCCAATAGCTAATATTAAATAATTATTGGCATAACGGTAAGACTTTACTGAATGGTTAACTGCTTTAATATTTTGTATCTCTAATGTGTTTATAATATGTATAGATGTGCATATATGTAAAATAATTTTAATTATTAGAAGGGAATAGGATGACTTTTTGGAATTAGAAAACAAGAGGACCATCTGTAGTAAGTGATGACATTCAGGATATGGTAAGGCTGCTAGTGTACAAACAGGCTGATCCAGTAAATAAATGTGCACGGAAAATGGGCATTCAGTGTTGAGCGCCCGCTTTCTAAATGCTTGCCCAGCCACCTCTCCTGGGCACGAGATTGAATATTTAAATGAGGGGTTGCACTTAAAAGGAGGGGCTAGGGACAAATGTGCGTCCCCAGCACCTCTGAGGCATCGGGCCTGGACTGTGTATCTTGTATGTGTGTATTGGACGTCCAGATTTTTTTTTCAAATACTTATTTGGTTCCTCCTAACAGTAGAAACATACTGACATATTTTTGTCAGTATGTTTCTACTGTTGTAATGTAAACCGGAATGATAAGTAAACCTGTTACTTGAAATTCAGTGTAAAAAAAAGTTATAAATAAATAAATAAATTAGTATCACTACGATACTATTAGGAGGAATAGAATAAAACAGGATTTTTCTTTTTTTTTTTTTTAAATGCTCCCTTGAGCGTGGCATACCTCAGTGCTAGTCCTGGGCTGGTGTTAAATTTGCCGCATTGCAAGGGTGCACTGGTTGTGGAGAAAAATTTCTGGATCGTGGGAATTAGCTGAGTTTTCATCACATGGAAATTCATGTAGATGAGGCTATTAGCTATGTGGTGATTTGGATGCATGTTTTGGACACGCAAATCCCTGTATTTGATGGGGGTGATGGACGCGCATCCAAAACGGGTGTCCAATCACATGTTAAGCTGTACACGGCGGCTAGCGCCCGGTATTGGATTGGCCTGCTTATTGCTAACCTGCTGTACCCACTGACTTTCCAGAACCTAAAGTGTATGTGCAGGGAAGAAGCCAAATCAATTTCGATTACTGCCCAAGCAGACTTGAATTCTGTTGCCCAGAAGTGTTTTAGTTGCTGCTTATCATTGTCTATGTCTGCAGCAGATCTTTAGTTAATCTTCATTTCATGTCTTATTATCTTGCAGGGTGTTGGCATCATGGAAACCAAAAGTAAAAAACAGTTCAAAGGAAAAGGTAGAAAGGCATCGCATGGAAAAGGCAAATCCAGGAAAGCTGCCGGTGAGATTTACTGCTGTGTAGTGTTCACTTTCTTACCCTTGGCGGGAGACTGGGCCAGAACTCCAAAGCAATAGGGTATTGTCTTTTATCTACATACTGTGACGCTAATAGAAACGTGTCTTCAACAGTGTTTGGTTAGTAATTGTGGTTCCATTAGTTGGGCCTAATTTACATGGTTGGGTTTTTAATTTAATTTTTTTAAGCGACATTGCCGGCCCTGGTTTCCCAGACCCTGAAGATGCTGGGAGTTCCTGGGTTGGACTCAGATGGAACCAAAGAAGGATCCCATTCTGATTTCCCTACGGAAAGCTTCTTGATACTTTCCAGTATTGGAAGCCATCCAGGAGTTGATTGACCTGGAATGGGATGCCCAAGAAGCAAGTTTTAAAGGGGGATGAGCGTTAGAAACTCTATACCCACTGGATCTGGCAGTGAGAGAGCATTTGCAGTCCCTCAGTATTTCTCTGTCTCCAGCAGATGGTGGAGGTGCAAATCCTGCAGACTGAGGTTGGGGGAATGGGGGAAGGAAAGCTTTAAAAACCTAGAACATCCAGGATTGCTTGCCTCCCAGGGGGTTGTGGGGCCAACCCCCTGGTCTGTGAGGCAGACGAGCAG
Organism: Rhinatrema bivittatum; assembly: GCF_901001135.1. NCBI lineage: Eukaryota > Metazoa > Chordata > Amphibia > Gymnophiona > Rhinatrematidae > Rhinatrema > Rhinatrema bivittatum. The sequence goes on along the minus strand of NC_042615.1, from coordinate 527,148,318 downwards.
GGGGTTGGGGACCCTTTATCGTTCGGTCCTTTATTGCCGGCCAGGGTAGAAAGCTGGGGGTCCCAGTTCCCTCACCCAGGAGGAGGAACAGAGCCTACTGCTGGTCTTCTTTTAAAGTTGTTTAGAAAAAAAAGAAAAAAGTAGAGAGAGGAAAAGAAGGGATTGCTGTGGGACGGCAAACTTTGCCTCGGTTCTTCCTCACAGGCGATCGAGTGGTTCTGTTCTTAATTTCCCGTTCCTCTGGAGGTTTTTGCTTTGCCACGTGGGTTGTCCTGCTCCGTTTGCAGAGACGCATGATGGCTGATGCTCCCGGTGTCTCTCCGAGGAAGAGGAGACCTAGGGGAGGGTGGCAGCTACTTTTTTTCTTTGTAATTTTTATTGCTGTGAAACATTAACATGTATAATCATATTCATCAATAAACCATAATTGAACAGCATTATACATTCAAAACACATATTTCCCCCCTTCATGCTACCTACCATAAAAAGCAATACTTTATGGTCAGTACAGTACACTAAATTAAGTTGAGAATTGGTGCATAGCAGGATAAGTTTTGCTGTCATTAAGGACTGGGATAAAAAGTCAGTTGTCTCCACTTTTTTATAAGGGTTCCAGACGGAATCAAATTTAGGCAGCTGATGATATTTGAGCACAGTTAACGATAAAGGGTCCAAACTCGATCCAGGCGTATCAATATTTCTGATGAGGTCGGTGGTAGTGGCCTCTTCCATGAAGCTGCGATTCCCATCTTGGTAGCTGTGCAAACCTGTTGGATAAAGATTTGAGCTGGTGAAGGTATAGTGTTGTCAAAGACACAAAGGAGCGCTTGGTCCTTGGTAAGAGAAATAGTGAGTTTGAGAACTTCTGACAGCACCTCCGATATATACTGCCAAACCGGTTGTATGTGTGCACATTCCCACCACATGTGTAAATAGGTGCCCTGATGAGAGCACTGGGATCCATTGGATAAGCGAAAGTGTTGTAGACTGATAGGAGTTAAGTGCCACCTATATAGAACTTTGTAGTTGGCTTTCATTATCTGGGCAGATATTGAGCCCTGTGATAGTCTCGAGAAAATTGTTGTCCATTCATCCTCGGAAGAACTTTTACCCAGGTCTTTTTCCCAGGCTAATAAATGGGTAGGTTTATTAGGAGGTCGAGTCTCCAGGAGTTTATATATTTTGGATATCAATCCACAGTGTTTTTTTGGGGTTGGAACAGAATCCTTCAAATAGGGAGCGCTCCGAGGCCAAAAGACCCTGTGAGCGGATCTTATAGAAGAAATGTCGAAACTGCATATACGGAAGGAAGTCCACATCGGAAAGTGAATATGACTCCTGAAGAGCTGTGAATGATAGGAAAGCCCCTTGAAAAAATACATGGGATAATCGAGTTATCTTTCCAGGTAGCAAAGGCTGTCCTGGAGGAAAGGCGGTATTGTGGAATAAGGCTGTCTGTATAAAGTAAGAGGCATCCCCACAAGTTTGTTTCCACTGGTGCCATACGTTCAGGGTGTGTCCGGTGCTTGGTGCCATATCGGAAGTAGGTCACCAGGTATTTCGAGGTTGCCAGATCAAGGCTGAAAGAGGCACGTGTGATAAGACAGGCCTGTTCCATCTGGGTCCAAGGCTTAATATCATTGAGTCTGTGCCAGTCAATAATAGAATGGAGCTGTGCTGCAGCATAGTAGCAACAACATTAGGTAGTCCCAGGCCGCCATGCTCTTTAGACTGAAATAGCGCTGTTCTGGCCACTCTGGATGGCCTACATTTCCACAAGAATCGGAGCAATTTTCTTAGCCACAATTTTAAGGTTACATTGTTAACGGAAATAGGCAAGGTTTGAAATAGGTAAAGGAACCGGGGAAGTACATTCATTTTAAGAGTAGCCAATCGTCCCAACCAAGTTAGGGGAGGGAATTCCACCTTATGAGATCTTTATCAACCATTTGAATAAGGGGCATATAATTAAGCTGGAATAGGTCTGAGATATTTTTGCTGAGATACACACCCAGATATTTAAGCTTAGAAGAGGCGCATTTCAAGGTATGAGATGACTGGAGTAGAGTTACCATTGCAGAAGGGCAGGATATATTCAGAATTTCCGATTTGTCCCAATTTATTTAAAACCTGAGACGGCACTAAATTTGGCTAATTCGTATTCTATCCCTTTTAAAGAAGATGAGGGGTTACTTACTGTAAACAAGATGTCTGCAAATAAGGACATCTTGTATTGCTGAGAGTTAAGAGAAAATCCCATAATGCTAGAATTATTCCTAATACGGTTCAAGGAAAATAGCAAAGAGAATAGGAGAGAGGGGAAAACCTTGTCTGGTACCTCTCTGGACATGGAAAGGATTGGAGTATCTACCATTTTCCTAGCGTGTAGCAGATGTACTCAGGACCAATGGGTATAGTGTATTCCTGCTAGCAGTTGGAGACTGATCAGATTTCAATCTGACGTCAGCCCCTAGTACATATACCCCTGCAGGAAGTGCAGCTCTTCAGTATTTTCCGTCTCCATAGCAGTTAGGGACTATCTGCACACTCTCACAGCGTTAGAACCAAATTCAAAGAAGAAAACCAAATTTTAAAGAAGAAACCTACCTGAAGATGAGCCCCGCTCTCCTGCGGTGATACCCTCTGGTCCCTCCCCCAGTTGAGATTCCTGAGGTGATTTCCGTGGTCCCTCAGAGGTAAGCCTCGGTCCAGCGACCGAATCGAGGCAAGGGCCTAGCTCCCGGAGGATATTGGTGGAGGTTTTCAGGTTTGTCTGGATCCAGGTTTGTTTTATTAGTTGCCACACCATAGCTTTTTTAGATCTGTAAGAAATAGGCCTTCAATGAGGGAAAAATTAATTATTTTGGATGCCCAGGCTGTGAGTTTCTCACTTGCTGGCTTTATTAACTTGGATGGGCAAGGATCAAATGAAGAGGTTGTTGGATGTAGGGCGGCAAGAGTTTTTCTGAGATCTTCTGTGATCTGAGTAAATGATTCCAATACCTCTGGTATATTTGGTGGGGTTAAGCTTGCCTTTGTCTCTGGGTGGGAGATGTCTTGATGGTGTCCATGAAAGTCCTTGATTTTGTTCTTAAAGGAGGAAGCAATTTCATGCAGAGTTACGATTCTATTGTGGTGTTTTGCTTAGGCTCTTTACTATTTCAGATAGTTTTTTGTTGCGTTTGGGGCTTGCATAAAGCAATGGGAGGTGTGTGTTATGGCCTTATGGTATGTGGTACTGTGTAATTTGCATTGCAGTCTAGTCCAGGAGTGTGTTCCATCATTTCATTTCTCATTTTTCCCCTTGCCATTTTAGGCTCAGACTTCTGGGGAGTACCAAGTTAAGCATCTATGGGGAAAGCATAGAAAGCAGAGTCAGAAAGATGCAACCCCTAGTTACCACTCCAGGGAGAAGCTGGGGGGAAGACCTGAAGTTAATGTAAACAATAAATTGAAATCCTAAACTCAATGAGCAGCAGTGGTTATAAATGCAAATAGATTGGTAGAATTTATTTGGAAAGTAATAGTGACTATCATGCCTTTTAAATTGATTCATGGTGTGACCATGCCGTGAGAATTGTGTGCAGTTCTGGATGTCCCATTTCAACAAAAGAGAAACAGAGAATGGCAGCAAAAATGATTAAGAGAATTGGGTGGCTCCCTTCTGAAGAGAGGCTAGACAGGTTAGGGCTCTTCAGCTTTGATAGGGAGAAGATAGAGGTTTATAAAATTGTGTGGTGTTACAGATGTTAATGAGAAATAGTAATTTACCTTCTCAAATAGTACTGCGATAAGGAAACACTATGAAGCTAACTGGAAGCAGATTTAAAATAAATTCAAGAAAGTATTTTTCTGGTCACTGCACAATTAAGCTGTTGAATCTATTGCTGGAGGATGTGGTCCAGGTTAATAGAGTTGGGTTTAAAAAAGGTTTGTAAAAGTTTCTGGAGCACAAGTCTGTTGGCAATTATTAGCCAGGTAGACTTAGGGGATTGCAACAGGGAACAGATCTCCTCGTTTGGATCTGCTAGCTACTTCACGAGACCCGGACTGGCTGGGCTCAATGGATGACTGGGCTGGGCCATCATGGCACTTATGTTTTTATGGGGAAAGAGTGGACTTGAGGAGCAAGGGGTGTATGCTTTTTTCAGATTCCATCTCATACGTAGTAATATAGTAGATGACAGCAGAAAAAGACAAATTGACCCATCCAGACTGCGCACACTGTCCACACAGCCAAGGATATTTATATATCCCAGCTGCCAAGCATAGAATATGACAATCTGTAACATTTTTTATCCAAGACAGTTTGTCCTCTTCTTCCACAGTGCTCCACCTTCCCTGGATAGCTGAGCATGCAAGATCCCTTTTTGGGTTAACTTTTTTTTTTTTTTACTGGTTATGTCTCCCTATACATCCTAGAATCCCTCCGGCTCAGTGGTAGTCCAGGCTAAGTTTCAAGTTCCTGTCAGCTCTTAACTGGAAGGTAATATCTGCTTCCTCAGTAACTGAATTCAAGAGAACATGGGGCAAGCACAGAGGATTCCGAAGTGAGGAGAAAAGCCAGTAGGATGTGCGGGATTTCAACAGGAAGGAAAAATTGACAGATCGGATGGGCTTACGGGCCTTTGTCTGCTGTCCTATTTTATTTTGCTCTGTCTTGTATCTCAAGTTATGGTTAGTGATTGCAGTGCAGACCGTGGAAGGAAACGTGATATCTCCGAACTAAAAAGAATCAGTCACTGGCTGCAGTTTGCTGGGATAACCTAATATGGGGTTTTGTTTTGTTTTGTTTTTAAACAGGTTCTTGTCTTCCCAAAAATTTCCAAGCCAGAGCTGGTGAGAAAGGGAAACCGAAGTTTAGGTCCCAGAAGTTTGAGAAGGGGAAAAAGTCTGAGAAGACTGGCGGAAAAGCTGTTGCGAAGCAGTTTGCTGCGAAGCCCAGGCAGAAGGATAGTCCTCAAAAGAAGAGGAAGCGCCAGGAGGGTGATCTGGAGGGCGGTGAGTGACGCTGACCTTTTGTAAGAGATGTGCATACCCAGGCCCCTCTCACCGCTTGCTTCAGGGGTTGGGCATGCAAAGATGGTTGTCTTCCCCTATGCTTTTCAGCAAAGGAAATAGACTAAGACTTGTTCTATGTATCTTTGTACATTTGATGACTAGCAAACTTTGAGAGCTGTGTCCTGGCCTTATGGAAATGCACGGATCTCTTACAGGTGAATGGGTCAGCAAGAGGGGCTAGCAACTGATTTATAGGACCACAGTAATGTCCATTTCAGTTGGAAGAAAAATTAATTGTGGCTATAGCTGTGGTTGCTGTTCGGTGGTTTGTCAGTTGCTAGAAAGCTCTTCTTCTTGCCTGTTTGAAGCTGCTATTGGACTTGCTGCTCATGCCTACCTAACCTTTTTTTCAGTTTGTTTTTTCAAACATTACTCTTTAGTAAAAGTGCATTAGGACTTGGGAAGATACTAAAGAGGTAATATAATTGATCTAAGAATTTTTTCTTGTATGATGTCTGAAAGCAGCACCCTATGGTTTGTAGAGAACTGATTCGGCCGAACCTTTTGGTTTGGCCTTCGTTATCAGCCCACCGTGGGAAATTTCGTTTTCCCACGGTTCGGGCCGATTTTATTTCATCTGCCCCCGAAACGAAGCCCGAAACCTGGGGGGCAGATGGGGGGGTTGTAAAAAAAACAAACAAACCCAAATCCACCCCAACCCTTCAAATTTAATTAATTTCAAACCCCCGCCCCCCCCCCCCCAAGACTTACCGAAAGTCCCTGGTGGTCCAGCGAGGGTCCTGGGAGCGATCTCCCGCTCTCAGGTCGTTGGTTGCCAGTAATCAAAATGGGCACCGATGGCCCTTTGCCCTTATCGTGTGACAGGGGCTATCTGTGCCATTGGTAGGAGCAGTGGCCAGCCGGTGCCATCTTAATGTGCCTTCCCCCCCCCTCCCCCCCCCACAATACGATAAGAAAACTCATGAAATTCCGTGTAGTTTTCTTATCATTTTGGCGCCCTCCCGAAATGTGACAAAATAGGAAAGAGAGACGATATTTCCTATTTCGTCGCAAACGAATGCACATCCCTAATGGTTTGTATTCATGGCAGTTACTTTTTCACTAAAGAGTTGCATTTTGGAGGCATTCACTGCTCAGTCGCATGATGCTTTCTGACAAATCGCTGAATTTTTCAACCTTTTGGGAAGAGGAATAGCCTAGTGGTTAGAGCAGTGGGCTATGAACCAGGAGACCAGGGTTCAAGTCCCGCTGTCATTCCTTGTGACCTTGGGCAAGTCACTTTACCCTCCATTGCCTCAGGTGCAAACTTAAGATTGTAAGCCCTCTGGGGATAGGGAAATACCTACAGTACCTGAATGTAAACCGATGTGATATCTCAGATCTAATGTCGATATATTTAAAAAAAATTATCTTTTTCTTGACCTGGCAGCTTCTTTCTATTCCTGTGGGTTTCCAGTTCATTTGGAACTAACAGCTACAAGGGTGTGAAGGTGTGTCCTTTCTACCCTTCCTTAACCTGTGCAGGACCAGGCTAGATGCCTGGTTCACCTTAACCCTCATAGAAGGAGAGAGCTCTATGGATGGGACCCTGCTGGGTAGGCTAAGGGTTAGAGCCCAGCCGGGATCAGGAGGCCCCGTGTCTCTAGGAGAAAGCAGCTCCTAAATACATTTCTGACCTAACTAAGGCTGCAAGCATTCCTGCTGGGGGTAAGCAGTGTCACTAGGAGAAGGCAGCTTTTATATACATTTCTGTCCTGACTAAACCTATGAGTGTTGCTGCTAGAAGGTAGGCACTGTACTTTGATTGTATGCTGAGAAGTGTGAATAAAGCTATAATCTGTTAAGAAAAGGCTGGAGTCAACATGGTCTCTGCCTCCAGCCAAAAAAAGTTACTCACTGATCCCATAAGGGACTATAGCAGGATGAAGCTTCATTTACAGCTATCTGGGGGTTTGCCCACTATTTATTTCCCCATCCCAATCTCATCTATGCCAGTCCTCTGTCCGAATACTATATTATTTGAACCTCTGAATGTAAGAAAAATTACAACTCAACAAATACACCAATATTTCTTACTAATGTTTATTACGTTTCATTGTAAGAAATAAGAACCCCCCCCTGCTTATTTCAGTTCTGTTCACTGTAAACCGATGTGACATCACTGATCTAATGTCTGTATTTATTTATTTAGTGCTTTTTTTATACCGACATTCATGATACCAATAATAGTATATACGATGGACTATTGAAAAACCTGTTTAAGCGACCATCATAAAGCACTTAAACGCTAGGTTATTTTTTGTTTTGCAATGCCAAGTATAATGCAAATAAAAGTTTTGAGCAAACAATTGCACTTATCTGATGGTTGCAGCTGAAGCCGTTTATCAATCGTAAACTTAGCTCTGCTTAGATTTGAAAACTATGTGCTTATTCCAACATGAATCCATAATTTATAATGTTCCTTCACCCTCTTAAGCTATGTGCTTATTACGATGAGAACCTGATTTATAGTACTCCTTTCATCCTCTGGATGCCGTCTAAACGCCTGACACTGCAGCATTTTGGAGGATGTTCCTTCTTCAGGAATCACGGGTTTACGTAAATGTGTTTGCAAGCGACTCAGCTCCTATGTGAAAAATAACTCATTTTTTACTTAATTCTGTGTATTTTTGATTTTTACTTAAAATATATATAGTCCAACTTGTTTAGGCTCTGAGGCTGTTAATGGAAAGAAATAGAAAAGATGCTCACCTCTGCTTTTGTGGTGGTGATCAGCGCTTGTTTCTGTGCGATATCTTTACTAAGAACATAAGAACATGCCATACTGGGTCAGACCAAGGGTCCATAGAGCCCAGCATCCTGTTTCCAACAGCGTCCCCCTTCGTCCGGGTCCGGATCAGACAATTTTTTTCTTCTTCAGAAGATTCTGAACATGGCTCTTTACCTATCCCGGACAAGTCCCTGCCGGAGGGGGATTTAAATGATGATCCTGCTTTGGGTGCTAGTTCAGACCCTCATGTTGCGAATGGAGATGATCCCAAGGTAGTCAGAGTGTTTAGAAGAGAACAGTTTTACTGGAGTTGGGTCTAGAGGCTCCAGTGAAGGATTCTCGGATGGGTAACATTGACCCAGTGTTGCTTGGCCTTAGAGGTCCCACGACATCATTTCCTTTTCATCTTTCTCTCACTGACCTTCTCTACAGGGAGTTGGATACTCCTGAGTTGGGGCTTAAGGTAGCACGAGCCATGGAAAAATTGTATCCATTACCTGAGGAAGCTTTGGAAATTTTAAAATTTTTCCTAAGGTGGATGCCGTTGTATCAGCCGTCACTAAGAAAACAACTATTCCAGTAACTGGAGCAACGGCTCTTAAAGATCTCCAAGATCGTAAGCTGGAGGTTCAGCTTAAGCGAATTTTTAAGGTTTCTGCTCTTGGTGTGCGGGCGGCCATGTGTAGTAGCTTAGCTTTGCGAGCTGGACTAAAATGGGTCCAGGATTTACAGAACAATTCTTCCCTCTCTGAAGAGGAAGTTGCACAGGCTGGTAGACTGGAAGCTACAGTTGCTTACAGTACAGATGCCTTATATGATCTCCTTAGGACCTCCTCGTTCTATTGTTGCCTCAGTATCGGCTCGCAGACTTCTCTGGTTGAAGAATTGGTCTGCAGACGCATGCTCCAAAGCTCAATTAGGGGCTTTACCCTTTAAGGGAAAATTGCTATTTGGTAAGGAATTGGAAGATTTAATTTTGTTCCCTGGGGGAAAATAAGATTCACAAATTACCAGAGGACCATCCTAGACCTAGAAGCTCTTTTTCTTCTCGCTCTTGTTTTCGGTCTAACAGAAGATTTCGTTCTTCTCGTCAGTCGGCTCCTCCAGCTAAACAGTCTTCAGGTAGACATCAGAATTGGTCTCAGTCCTTTCGTGGCCACCGCTTTGGCAGACCTGGATCTTCCCAAGTCTCAGGAGGCACAAAGTCTGTCCAGTGAGATAAGGCCGGTCCTTTCTACGGTTCCCGTCATAGGGGGCAGGCTGTCTCTGTTTTACGGAGAATGGGCCAGATGGACGTCGGATCAGTGGGTTCTATCAGTGATAAATCAAGGTTACGCTTTAGGTTTTGTTCGGCGGCTTCACCACCAGTTTCTAATTTCCCCGTGTTCTTCTCTACAAAAGCATCTCATAATACAAGACTCGCTACAGTGTTTAAGCGACCTAGGAGCCATAGTTCCAGTTCCAACATCAGAGCATCGGAGAGGTTGTTCAATTTTCTTTGTTGTTCCCAAAAAGGAAGGAACCTTTCGTCCCATTCTCGATCTCAAGAGTCAACCGTTGTCTAAGGATTCCAAAGTTTCGGATAGAAACTCTCCGGTCTGTCATAGCTTCGGTACACAGAGGAGAATTTCTAGCATTTCTCAACCTCACCAAAGCTTATCTCCATATCGGCATTCGATCCGATCATCAGAAGTTTCTCAGATTTTGCATTCTGGAACAACATTATCAATTCAGGGCTCTCCCGTTCGGATTAGCCACAGCTCCCAGAACATTTACCAAGATAATGGTTGTGGTGGCCGCACAACTCAGAAATGGAGGGCCTGTTGGTACGTCCGTACCTGGACGACTGGTTAATTCGAGCAAAGTTAGAATCTCTTTGTCGTTATGCAATCTACAGGGTAATCAGCCTTTTGTGGTCTCTAGGTTGGGTGATCAGCGAAGACAAGTCACCTATTGCCTTCCCAATCTCTGGAGTTTTTGGGTGCACAGGTTCGACACTCGTCAAGGGATAGTGTTCCTTCCGGAGCATCGCCTTCTCAAGCTTCAATCACAAATTCGGGACGTACAGTCTATTCTTATTCCTTGTGTGCGGGATTACTTGATAGTTTTAGGTTCAATGACCTCTACTCTGGAGTTGGTTCCCTGGGTCTTTGCGCATATGAGACCACTTCAATCTGCATTGCTTTCACGCTGGAATCCGGTTTCAGAACTATACCACCTTCCCCTTCCTCTTACAGAGTCGGCTCGTTCCAGCCTAGATTGGTGGTTACAGCCAGCGAATCTACAACGGGGTGTACCTCTAGAGATTCCGGAATGGACTGTGGTCATTACCGATGCCAGTCTTTCAGGCTGGGGAGCTGTATGTCAGAAAACATCTGTTCAAGGTCAGTGGTCCGAAGAGGAAGCGCAGTGGTCGATCAATCTGTACCAGAGCAGTTCGTTTAGCCTTAATCGCTCTTCAACCTTTCCTTTGCGGGAAGTCTGTACGGATTCTTTCCGACAATGCGACCACGGTAGCTTACATCAACCTCCAGGGAGGAACCCGAAGCTTACTGATAGCTCAGGAAACACAACAGCTGATCGTCTGGGCGGAACAACATCTGCTCAGCATCGCAGCCTCACACATTGCCTAGGGTAGACAACATTCAAGCCGACTTTCTCAGTCAACATCATCTCGACCCAGGCGAGTGGGAACTGTGCGAGGAAGCCTATCAAATGATATGCAACAGATGGTCCACTCCGGCAATGGATCTCATGGCCACATTTCAGAATACCAAAGCCCCTCGGTTCTTCAGTCACAGAAGGGAAAGAGGAGCGGAAGGAGTAGACGCTCTGGTTCTTCCTTGGCCAAGGGATGTTCTTCTCTATGTGTGTCCTCCCTGGTCTCTGATCAGCAAGGTTCTATATCGGATAGAAGTTCAACAAGTCGAAGTTGTCTTAGTGGCTCCGGAGTGGCCATGCCGTCCATGGTTTGCGGACCTGGTCAGTCTAGCACTAGACGGTCCCCTTCGATTTCGGGATCTACCATGCCTTCTGTCTCAGGGTCCGGTTTGTTTAGAAGAGGTCGAATGCTTCTCTCTAGTGGCATGGCATTTGAGAGGCGTCTGTTAAAGAATAAAGGTTATTCAGATGCCGTAGTAACTACATTGTTGCCTTCTAGAAAGCCTTCTACGTCTTTGGCTTATGCAAGGGTGTGGAAGGTTTTTGAATCTTGGTGTAATGAGCGTCAAGTAGATCCATTTCACTCTTCTGTTTCAAATATTTTATCTTTTTTACAAGACTGATTAGCCAAGGGTTTGTCCTGTAGTTCCTTACGGGTACAAGTGGCAGCGCTTGGATGTTTTCGTGGTAAGGTTCAGGGATTATCCTTGGCCGCGCATCTGGATGTAGCACGTTTAAAGGTGCGCAACATCTACGTCCCCCATTTCAGAATCCTTGTCCTGCTTGGAGTTTGAATTTGGTCCTTAGGGCTCTGTGTTCGGCTCCCTTTGAACCCCTTAATCATGCGACTTTGAAGGATCTCACGTTGAAAGTGGTATTTCTTGTGGCCATTTCTTCAGCTCGTAGAATTTCAGAGTTGCAGGCTTTGTCTTGCAGAGAGCCTTTTCTTAGAATTTCTGATACAGGAATTTCATTACGGATTGTACCATCTTTTTTACCTAAGGTGGTATCGTCTTTCCATTTAAATCAGTCCATAGAGCTCCTGGATTTTCCGTATTTAGATCATTTGGATCCTTCCTCTAAGGATCTTAAGAAATTGGATGTTCGAGCACTGTTGCGTTATCTTGAAGTTACTAACAATTTTCGATTGTCTGATCATTTGTTTGTTTTGTGGAGTGGCCCTCGCAAAGGTCATGTTTCTAAAGCTACGATTGCTCATTGGTTAAAAGAGACAATTCGTTCAGCTTATCTTCTTGCTCGTCGTGATCTTCCTGAAGGTTTGAGAGCTCATTCCACTAGGTCACAGGCTACCTCTTGGGTGGAATGTCAGTCAGTTTTTCCTCAGGAGATTTGTAAGGCAGCAACTTGGAAGTCATTGCATTCTTTTGCTCGTCATTACCGCTTGGATGTTCATGCTCCAAGTTCAGCAGCCTTCGGAGAGAGTGTTCTCCGAGCGGGACTCTCTGGGTCCCACCCTAATTGAATCAGCTCTGGTACATCCCAGGGTCTGGACTGATCCAGGTACATACAGGGAAAGGAAAATTGGTTCTTACCTGCAAATTTTCGTTCCTGTAGTACCTTGGATCAGTCTAGACACCCACCCTTTATGTCTGTGTATTATATTTATCTTTTTGGAGAGTCCACTTGTTCACTGTTTGGGTGTTTAAACCGCTTTTCATGCTTTCAATTTTTTTCTTGATATTTTCTTATTTATTCCCAAGATTTTTTTTTCGGATCCTGCTTCCATTTAGGATTTGTGAGTTGGAAATTTGTTATCCTGTTTAGAAAGCTAGTTAGTATGTTAGTAGTTAAATTTCTGCTTTGATACTGGTCAGCCAGATTGACTCACTGCTTTCTTTTTTTAACCAAATCACACTACCTCAACATCTTTCCAAGGTGAGTAACTGAACTGAACTTTTCAATCTTTTTACTTAGGTAAACACTGCTCCTAGCTTACTTCTAGCTTTTTTCTTTCTTTTTTTTTTTTTATACAAACATTCTAACTTCTGCTTATTAGCTACCTTACAGACTACTAAAAATAAACACACTACTGCTTACTAGCTGCCTTACTGATTGACTATTTAAAAATACAAACAGTCTTAACTTCTGTTTATTCACTGCCTTACTGACTATTAAAAGCACAAAAACCCAAACACACTAAATAATATTCCCAAATAATTAACTTTGTCTTTTTTTTTTTTAATATTGGGGCAATGTCCCATGCAAAAACTTACTGCTTCCTTTCAGTCCCCAGCAAGGTGATCCTCTTCTCTGTGCTCCCACTTGATTGTATTAGTAAGAAATATTAGTCCTCTGACCGAGGCATGTGGACCACAATTCCCTCTGGAGTCTGGCCTATCTGCGCTGTCGAGCAAAATGCAGGTGGCGCTGTTGTGCAATGGCAGGAACTGACCCCCCCCCCCCGCCAGTAGCAGCCCAAGCCCAAGGATGGAAGCTGAGGATGTACAGCGCTGCCATGGAGCTATCAACTTTAAATATAGGAGCATTTCTATTCCACTGATCCTGAAAAATATTTTATCTACATATTTTCAGTTTTGTGTGTACATTTTACAGGGGGGTGGGGAGGGGTAGCTAGGGGCATTATAGAGAGGGGTTTAGAAGTATGCTTGGCAGTTACTGTTTGGTAAGAGAGATAAACGTGTGCATTTCCAAATGTAATTGAATACTTTTATACTTTGCTAATTGACTCTCGCATGTGAAATCAGACTTGTCTGTTGTCTACAGTTCTCGGGTGGGAGGTCTGGGTGAACTGGGAGGGAGGTTCAGGGTGAAGTGCTAGATGGTCTCTGTGAAATGGAGAAAGACTAGCTGAACTGGTGAACTTATCTGCAAACTGGTGATTCCAAGTATGCACAGAAGATTTTTTTAAACAGTCTAAGAACATGCTTTATAAAATTCCTGCCTCCGCATGTAATTCTGAGGGTTTATTCACCCAGTGTCACGATTATTAACCTCGGTTATTTATAAAATGGGTACAGAAAGTGTGTTCCAGCATTGGAAATATACATGCATATTTTCAGAGCAGAAATATGCAGTATTCTATAAACTGTGCAGCTCCTATCTCACAGTTTATTAAAAAAAAAACAAAAATCTAGCAATAATCTTCATGCATCCACTTCAATATGCAAATGTCGTATCGCGGTTAAGTTTGAAAGTTGGGCTCATAGCATTTCCTGGTTATGTTTACTGCAGTTCAGATTCTCTTCAGCTGAACATTGAATAACTGACTTGTTTTTGTTTTGTCTAAATAGGGCCTGACTCCAAGAAACCCAAGTGGGAAGATTTTAAAAAGAAAAAGAAGGAATTGAAACAGACTAGGCAACTTAATGATAAAAGCAACTATGATGTCATTATCAAATCCAAGCAGATCTGGGAAAGTGTTAGGAGGTAAGAGTGTCAGAAACCAGCCTCTCCGGATCTTCAGATGGTCAGCAGTCCGGAGGTAACAGAACTTCTCTCTGTGATTGGAAAGATTGAGTAGCAGGACTAAACTCAACATGCTAGTTTGCTGCCCTTTTTATAAAACAGTTTTCTCATTAGGTTTTCTCATGTTAAGAACAGCTGGTTCCCTCGCGGCTCTGTCGGGGTTCCCCATGCCTCGTTCGTCCAGGTGCTGCGCTTGTGGACAGCCCGGGTCGAGGCTCTCCCGCGAGGGGATTTGCACAGCTTGCCTCCCTGGTGGGGAGGGACCCTCTCAACTGCTGGGCCGCTCTGGTTCTCGTCGTCTGGTGCGCCTCGACGCTCAGGGGCCGGCCCCGATTCCGCTGACCGCGGGAACGGCGGCCATTTTGTCTCCAGACTCGACTGCTCCGGTGCTAACAGGAGAAGAGCAGGACGCTCCTTTTTCATCTCAGCCGCCGGTTTTGACACCCGTTCCACCTCTGGAGCCTTTTCCTCCATCAGGGGATCTTCCCACTCTTCCTCCATCGGGACCACCTCCGTTTTCCACAGATTTTGTTCTCCTGCTTCACAATGCTTACCTGGCCAGAATGGGCCAGCACCAGGAATTTTTGGCAGGACCTCCTCCTCCTAAGGTACCCAGAATGGCTGATTCCACTGAGGTCTTGGGAAATGTCCAGACCGTGGGGAGTGCCCAAGGGTCCGCGGTCCCGGGACCAGGGGTACCTCCGACCACCTCAAGTGCTCAGAGGGTCCGTTTGGTACACCCCTCTGCGGGGGGGTGTCTGTTCTTCAGCAGGACCCGGATCCGGATGAACCTTCAACTACGGCTCGATTGGAAGGGGATGATCCTAGAGTCCTGCGGATCTTCCAGAGGGATGAGCTTGACCCCCTCATTCCACATATCCTACAGGAATTGGACATTGAGGCCCCTCAGGACCTGCCTGAGCCTAATCCACCAGCGAAGAAAGGGGGCCCCCTTTCTGGCTTGTCTACGTCTGCCGTGTAGGGCCTTTCCTTCCCATCCCACGTTCCTTCAGCTGTTGTCTAGGGAATGGGATTCCCCGGAGACCTCCCTCAAGGTCTGCAGAGCCATGGATAAGCTATATCCTCTCCCGGATGATTTCTTGAACTGAAGATACCCAGATCAGTCCAGACAAGTGGGTTTTGCATCCCTACCAGTAGATGAAGTCAGAGAACAAAACTTTGAGGCACTGCTACATAACAAGAGAGTGCCACCTGCAGTCCCCTCAGTATTTCTCTGAATCCAACAGATGGTAGAGGTGCAAACCTGCAGTCTAGTTTAAAAAAAAAAAGAAATAGATAAAGAGTTAGGCGTTAGGTCAGAAGAGGACAGTGGAAGCTCCCTGAGGTGTTAGGGACCTTCGTGGGCCATCTCTCAGGTGGAGCTGGACGACCGGGGGGTTGGATACCCTTGGCTGGGCTTCAGCTGTATCGTGCTGGAGGGTCCAATAGTCAGGGGACTGGCTCCCTCGAACCCCCGCGGCTCCCCTCTCTGGTGCCACTGGTCCTACTAGGAAAGTATTTCAGTCATTTAAGTTTTCTTTAAAAAAAAAAAAAAAAAAAGAAAGAAGAGTACAATAACACAGGCCAATACAGTAAAGGTCGCAGGAGAACGGGCAAGTGCACAGGCCACTCTCCTGTGCGCGCGATTCACGGGGGACAAACATGCAAATTAGGGCCTGCGGTAAAAAGAGGCGCTAGGGACACTAGTGCGTCCCTAGCCCCTCTCTTTTGACGAAGCGGCGGCTGTCAGCGAGTTTGACAGCCGCCGCTAAATTTTGCTGGCGTCTGTTCTCAAACCCGCTGACAGCCATGGGTTTGGAAACCGGACGCTGGCAAAATTGAGCGTACGGTTTTCAAGCCGTGGCCCAATTTAAAAATTGTTTTTTTTATTATTTTAAACTTTTAGGACCTCAGACTTAATATCGCCATGATATTAAGTCGGAGGGTGCACAGAAAAGCAGTTTTTACTGCTTTTCTGTGCATTTCCTCGGCGCTGGCAGAAATTAACGCCTACCTTTGGATAGGCGCTAATTTCTGAAAGTAAAATGGGCGGCTTGGCTGCACATTTTACTTAGTGAATCGCGCGGGAATAACTAATAGGACCATCAACATGTATTTGCATGTTGCGGGCGCTATTAGTTTCGGGGGGGGTGGGGGGTTGGACTCGCGTTTTCGAGTAGAGCTAGCGTCCGAAAAAACATGCGGTACGGTCCACCGGAGCGTACTGTACTTCCCTACTGTTCGGAACGGCCCGAACAGTAGGGAAGGCTGTCTTCGGCCCGACTGTGGTGGGACTGGACAGCAGGCGCTGTCCGTCCGTGCTGGGAAGAGGGAGCGTTGTTTTCGCTGGCATATCGACAGCCCGTGGATCCGGGTGAGTGCGGCAACAGGCACAGGTTTAAAGGGGGGGGTGGGGGAGCACGGCTGCTTCCATGGTTTCCCTCGCGGTTTCGGGGGGTTGGTGGCAAATGACTGGTGAGACAACCGTGGGCCTGCTAGCGGGAGCCAGTTTCAGCGTGGCAGTGGTTGCGAGGGCTTGGAGCTGTGTGTTGCGATTGGTCGGCGCCATGTGTGTGGCCTAGCTGGGTTGTGCGCCACACGGCAGGTGTGAGCCAAAATGACACCGAAGCAGAAAATGGTGGTGTGCCGCGCTTGAGGCCTTATGGTGGCACAGCTGGAGGCCCGTTTTCTCTGTGTGGCATGCAGGTCGGGACAGGAGTGTTCCTTGGAGGGAAACAAGGCCTCCGATTGGCTGGGACTGCGTTAGGGGGATTGGCTGTTCCTTGAGTGGCGGAAGATCCCGCAAGAGATGGGGATCAGGAGATTTCAGCCCAGTGGGGCAGGGAACACTTAATGGGGAGGGGGATTAGGATGTCAGCTCCCTGGAACCGGGGGGGGGGGGGATGATCCAGGGGTTCATCCCACCCCCCTCCCCGGAGTTTGTGCTTCTCATGCATCATCCCCCCCCCCGGAGTTTGTGCTTCTTATGCATAAAGCCTTCCTGGCCAGAAAGGGCACATGGGGTAAGCGGGCCATTGGGGGCCACTGTGCCCCGCTGGTAAAAAGTCCAGGGTGGCCTCAGAGGTGCACGGAGATACCCTGCAGTGATTGATGTTACCTCAAGCAGATATGGATGGGTCTCCCGGGGATGGTGATGATTCGGATGGGACCTGCTTAATCAGCACGGGGTGGATCCGGATGCGGCGCCGACCCCAGATGTGGACCCCGATGTCTCCAAGGATGACCCTGATCTAGATGAGTTTCTAGTACCTGAAGGGGATGACCCGAGAGTGGTGCGTTTGTTCAAGCGAGAGGAGCTGGGGCCCCTTATTCCCCAGGTTCTGGAGGAATTGGGTGTGAAGGTGGCTCAGGAGAAGACGGACAGCGAGGGTGTTAACCCGGTCCTGGATGGGCTGAGAGGTCCAACAAGAGCCTTTCCTTTACTGAAGAAGATCCAGAAGTTGGTGAACCGGGAGTGAGACTTCCCAGATGTGGGTCTGAAGTTGGGCAGAACGATGGCTTGATGGAAGAGGCTTTGGACCTTCTGAAGGAACCGAAAGTGGATACGGCAGTGTTTGCCATTACCAAGAAGATGACCATCCCCATGGCGAGGGCAGCAGCATTGAAGGATGTGCAGGACTGCAAGCTGGAGATTCAGCTTGTGGCTGTTTGTGCCAGTTTGATGCAGAGGGGCCTATCTGTGTTGGGTGCAGAAGGCTCTGGACTGTGCAATGTCAGGAGACGGCAGTCCCTTGCAGGCGGCCCGCCTGGAGGCCGAGGTCACTTATGTGGCAGATGCACTGTATGATTTGGTGCGTACTTCAGCTAGGAGCATGGTTTCAGCAGTGGCAGCCCATAGACCTCTGTGGCTGCTCAATTGGTTGGCGGATTTTTCATCCAAGGCCGAGCTCTGTATCCTCCCGTTTAAGGGGAAGCTCCTGTTCGGGGAGGATTTGGATCTTTTGATGAAGGTGCTGGGGGAGTCGAAGGGGAATAGATTGCCAGAGGACAAGAGACCCAGTAGGAAGCTTTTTCCAGCTTGTGCCCGGCTTCAGGATTCATGCAAGTTTCAGTCTGGCACGTCCTCTTCTGGTGCCTTGGCGAAGCAGGGCAGTGGGCACCAGCAGGCCTTTCGTGGAGCCTGCAGGTCTGCCAGTGATGGAGCTGGTCAGGGCATCGGATGCAGAAAGTCAGTGCAATGAAGCCAGAGTTCCCCACTCCGGCATAGAAGCCATAGGAGGGCAGATTGTCCAGCTTTTACAAGGAGTGGGCAAAGATTACCTCAGACCTTTGGGTCCTGGAGGTGGTGAGAGAGGGCTTCGCTTTAGAATTTTCGTGCTGATAAGGGAGGCCTTTGTGGAATCCCATGTTGTCTCTCACAACAAATGAGGCGGTGTGGGGTATTCTGCAAAGGTTGCTCGCTCATTGTATTTGTTTCTTTGCTATATGGTTTACAGTCTTTGCTGCGTAATTTTTTTTTTCCTTTTCTTTTCCAGTTTAACGTTACATAACAGCAACCTCACAGATATTGTTTTTATTTTTAAACAAATTCTGTATGTATTCGAGAGCATTTATATTACACTAATTTATTAATAAGTTCTTAGAAGAGTACAACATAAAATACTACAGGGAGATTCACTCGAAAGAGGCCCTGAATATTCTGTAATAAATCTCACTAGGACGAAGCAATCTGAATGAAACAATGTGCAATGTGCTCCTCAGTATATGGAGCTTCGAACAAGCTGGGATGCCCCCGCATCGCAGCGACGTTTAACCTCCGTTTGCGAGATGGAGCAATGTGTCACACGTCGGCAAAGAGCATAGCAGAAATTGAGTCCTTTTTCAGCAACAGGGTAATTTCAAAGGAGCTTTGGCCACCTCGGTCTGCGGAATCTGACACCACCAGTCTTCTTCCTTTGGGGTATGCTCAAAGGAAAAGTCTATCAGAACAAGCCTCGCACTGTGGAAGATTTGAAGGAAAACATCCAACGTGAAATTGCTGCTATTCCTCCCGATATGTTCACAGACACGTTCAGGAAGATGCAGCGCCGCGTCGAAATGTGTCTGGCGGAAAACGGCGATCACTTCCAGCATCGCATGTAACGCAAAAGACTACACATACATCAAAGTATGTAGCGCATTTTTTTGGTTCAGATTGCTTCATCGTAACAGAAGTTACAACAGAATATTTGGGGCCTCTTTCGAGTGAATCTCCCTGTTTATAACAAGTATAACATTTTAAAATCAAACAAAATCATAGTCACATCTCAAGTTGAGGCATTTTACTGGTTTTGATGATTTATTTACTTAATGCATCAGGAAAAAGCTTGCATGAAAAATAGTTTTTTAACTGTTTATGAAAAAATGATAGTTAAGTCGTCAGGTTGTGACTGGAGATTGAAGCACGTCACTGTTAACGGACTGAGAGCTTAAAACTTTTCAGAACAGTTTTCTTTGTTTGAGAACATAAGATGTGCCATGGTGGGTCAGACCAAAGTCCATCGAGCCCAGCACCCTGTCTGATAGTGATCAGTCCCAAAAGGCAGACCCAGTCTCCTTTCTTCCTTTCTTTCTTTCTGCCCATTCCCGGTGACAGGTGGTGGTTCTCTGGAGTCTCTTGGTTCATTATGGCTTATGGACATTTCTTCTAAGAATTTGTCCACACTGTTTTGAAACCCAGCTAGTTGCTTTGATCACATCTTCTGGCCTATATGTTTGGGGGGGGGGGTTTTTTGCCTCTCTATACAACTTTGTTGCGTGATTTCTCCATCCCTTTCTTGCCCGCCGAGGGTTCATCTCCTCTGACAGAGCCCCCTCAGTGCCACTCTTTTTTTCCCTTCTCATGCTTATTTCTTACTTCTCCCCATCCCTCCTCTTCTCCATAGAAAAGACTGCAACAAAGAAAAACGAGGAAAACTGATGAAGGACCTCCAGAAGCTTCTCCAGGGCAACATTAAGAGTGTAAGTAAATCCAAGATGCATTTCAGCCTTGCATGTGATCAGAGTTAAATAACATCTGCTCCCTTTCCTGTCTGTAATCCATGCTTATTGACCTTGCCTGGTCTACCGTAATTTAAAGAACTGCACTCCTCTCCCTGAATCCATAGAGAAGAGAATTAAATTTGCCCTAAAAACCAATATCTATCACATTACAGACCTCATTAAGAGAACAGATTAGCAGGACAGAGTCTGGGGCTCCAAGCTGTGTTTATATTCCTTGTCCTCCAATTAGTTTTGCAGGGTTTTGCTTCGGGAAACTGAGCCCGGCTCTTAGTTGCAGTAACTAAATTAGTCCCTTTTAACTGAATTATCTCTGGTGCACAGGCGTTTTGTTTTGTTATGTATGTTTGTCATTCTTTCATCTTTATTGAGCCAGGGGAAAAGAATTCAGATACACAGGCAGTAGGTAAACATCAGGTGACCATGCACAGATTTTACATGTGAAAGGGGGAGGGGGAATGGACATTACCTTGGGTAGCAGTGGCAGAAAAGGTTTTTAAAGGCACACATTTTTTTTAAAAACATACTTAAACTGTTCTGTCACTGAATGGGGATGTATGATGGGAAAACTAAGAATCCAGTTTTTCCTCGGTGGAGTGTGAGTTGGGAGAGTATCCATGAGGTGCTGGTGTTTAGTAATTAAGGGTTCAGTATTCAGCTGCAGATAGCCATATAACTCACAAAGTTATCTGGCTAAATGCTGACTTTTCAATATTTCCTCCAAGTATCCAGCTAAACTTTAGCCAGATAACTTAATATCCATCTAAAATGTAGCCGGATCATGTAGGGTCATTCCGGGGTGGAGCTAAGTTATCTGGTTAATTCAGATATCTGGTCATAGAGTAATTGTAAGGATAGCCAGATAAACTTATCCAACTATTTTTAAGATAGCTGGCTATATTCAGTGGTGTGGCTACACCATTGAATTGCCCTCCAAAGTTAGCCTGATAAGTTTATCCAGCTAACTCTGCAATTTGGCCAGTGACTGAATATTAACCCCGAAGTGTTCTGTTTTGGTTTTTTTTAACCTAGGAATTGGTACATAAAGAGTCAACAAACTTAATTATTTAATCACGTACAAAAATTCAAAGTGACTTGTAGATGGAAGAAGAAGAACATAAATTGGAAATGCTGGTGTTCTAAAAACATTTTCCACAACAAAAATATGAAGCCAGATGTAGAATTTGTGGATGAGTCTATTAGGGCGTGCAGTATGTGGTAGGTGAGAAAATGGGCAAACTTGAATAAGACTGGTGATGTTTATCATTCTCTTTCTTTGTTTCTCTACTTCTAACAGATTGCCTTTGCTCATGATTCAACACGTGTCATCCAGTCCTACGTTCAGTTTGGCAGCGAGAGCCAAAGGCAGGAGGTGTTTGAAGAATTAAAAGGTTCATTGAACTTGCTATTGCTTGATGTACTTACAACACTAGCCTGGGCTTCCTTATGGGTTTCACTACTGTTGTGCACTTTGTTGTTTAAGAAGGAATCGGAATAGCCAGCTTGGCTTCTGACATGGTATATTTTTATTTTTTTTTTTATTGATTTCAACAATTTAAAGCAAGATATTACCTTACTTTCAGAAAACAAAAATGACTTATAAAAAAAAAAAGAGAACAAAGTAAAATACAATAATATTAAAAAGTTACATCTAATGATACATCATTTTTCCAAAGGAAAATTCAACAAGCATAGGAGGGCAGTAATAAATGGGAGATTAAAAGGAACAGGATTAACGTGTTGAAGGCAACAAAATATCTTTGGATCTATATGGACCTACTAATTTCCAGGAGAAGAGGACGAAATGCTCCTGGAATTAATAAGGGATTTGAGTTGTTTGGAGGGAGAGAATACAAAACACTCATTGTGGGAACAAATTATACATTTACAAAGATACCTTTAATACAAAAGAGACAGTATTTCTAGTACATTTTTGGGGGAAGGGAGGGCAAAAAATTATTTCTCAGCATTTAGACAAGTTAATCCATGACCAGTGGGATATGCACCTCTACCAGCAGATGAAGATGGAGCATATATATATACCCCTGCACTGATATCAGCCCATTTGTATTCTCCGTCTCCAGCAGATGGTGGACATGCAACTCCCTACTGGGGATTGCTTTGTTTAATAAAAAAAAAAAACATGCACAGTTTGTCCTGAGGTGATACCTTGTGGTCCCTCCCTCAGTTGAGTGCTTTGGTGGTAGCTGATTTTCTGGTGTGGTCTGGTCTTACTGCCAAGAGAGAATCGGCTGAGAGGCTAGCGGGTGCAGGAAGCTGATCGCGAAGGTGAAGGCATTAGCCCTCTCCCCCCCGCAGCCGTAGACCGACTCTTACTTGGCCCGGATGGGCTGAGCTCTGGCAAGGGGATGTAAAAAAATAAATACATAAAAGAGAGAGGGATAATTTTAGAGATTCCTCTTCCCCCTTTTCTGGTCTGGTCTCCGAGCCTTGGCACGTCGATCCAAAGTTCGTTTCTGCCTCTGTGAGGGGTTTGGGAAGTCGTGGCCGTTTTGATGGGTCGAGTAGTCTTTTGGCTAGGCCCGCTCTCAGACCTCTCCAAGATGCCCTGATCCTAAAGTGAGACTGCTGTGGTGTTTACGCACCTCCTCCTGCGCAAATCTGCTGCGAAACATGACTGAAGTTTTGCGCCTGCGCGTCCAGGTTGGGTGTCTGTCTGGACCACGAAGATTGGGTGTTCAAATTTTGGGCGTCTGTAGTTTATTGGGTCCTAGCATCTAAGCTCTTCATCCATGAGATAGTACGTGCTTGTGGGACGTCCTGTCTCATACAGACGTCCCATACTTGAGCATCCTAATTTTGAGCGTCCTCTTTATTGGCCATCCTGTCAAGGCTTGCCTTGTTTGGATGCACATTTGTCATACACTTGTTTGTAAGCATGCTGCTAGTGAACACCTTATCCATGGTGCTGATAACAAAGAATCCTAAGTGCCTTGTGATTTGCACTGCTTGCCATTTTGGGCATCACAGCAGGGTGTCCCCTCTAACCTTGTCAGCACTGCCTGGAGGCTCAGGGAAAGTTGTCTCCTGCTGATTTGGTTGAGCCCGGCCCTTCCCAGCAGGATGCGGGAATGAGACCAGAGTGGGATCTGTCAGAAGTTTCGCATGGTTTGAGGCTCCCCTAACTGGAGTTTCAGCAGGGGAGGACTTCTCACTGGGCGCCATTCCGACGCCCCCTGGTTTTGGTATGGATCCTTCTGTCCTTTTTCTTGATGGAATTTTTTCAAGGGCTGCAGTCCCTTCTAATAATGTTCAGCAGAGCCGGCCAAACATGTAAGTTCAGGATCACAGGCTGTGGAATCCCGCAAGTCTGGTGGAATCCCGCAAGTCTGGTGCCATGGGTAAGCATTGGACTACATCTTGGCATGCTGCAGATTCCGCTGATGGGGATCCTGCTGTCTCAGATGACAAAAACAATCCTTACTCCCTGGTGGTTGGGGAAATCCCTCTGGGTTTGGAGTCATCTAGATGTTGCTGGTTCTGATCTCCCAGACAATGATGATGCTGGAAGTGGGTTCCATGTCTGAGCCAAAGAAGAATCTCATTTCAGTATCTTGATTGACCTTGAATGTGGTGCTCTGGAGATTAATTTTAAAAGGGAGTGAGCCTTGATAGGGCTGTACCTCCTGGATCCGACAGCAAGAGAGACCAGTTGCATTTCCGAAAGTGGATGCCCTGGTATGTGCAGTCTCCAAGCGGATGATCTTTCCTGCCAAAGGGAGAGTGGCATTGGAGGATGCATAGGATAGGAGAATTGAGGCTATCCTTATGCAGGCCTTGAGGCAGTGGCAATGAATTGCAGTTAGCCTCTTGCTGCTCCCTGATGGCACCCACTTGTTTGCTTCTATCTCAGGAAGTTGATTCCAGGGCAGTGATGGAACTGGCAACTGCCTTTTTGGTGGATATGGGCTGCACCTTGGTCCATCCCTCTGCCTGAGATGTGGCTCTGGTGTTAGCAGCCACACATCATCTGTGGCTGAGAATTGGTCGGCTGCTACAATTTCAGAGTCTAATCTTATGAAATTGCCCTTAAAGGATCACTCTTGTTCTGAGAGTGAGTTGGAGTAGATGCCCAGTAGGTGGGGTTAGTCCTAGGTTCCTTGTTTGCCAGAGCATTAAAAGCAGGCACTGTGCTTTGTTGGCGCAAGGAGCCATGTTGCAGGTTTAAGATGTTTTTGACCCTACAGAGAAATGACTTCTCAGAGGGTTCGACCTCTAAGTAGGTCTCAGTCCTTCGGCCCAGGCAGCTCAAAAGGAGTGTAGGCTCGGTTGGAAATGCATCCTGACTCCTTCAATGAAGTTGTGCAGAGCCACCTCCTAGAACTGGAGATAGAGGAGATAGACATATCCCTTACTGGGGATGGATCAAGTTCACGTCAGACCAGTGGGTCCTAGAGGTGATAAAGGGTGGCCATGCTCTGGAGTTCTGCATTCCTCTGGACACTTCATGGAGTTTCCCTGCAACTCTCCAGGAAAGAGGTTGGCAGTGGAGGTTACATTGTCTAGGCCTTTGAGCTGGTGAGCTGTAATTCCAGTGCTTAAGTCACAAGAAAATGTAGGCCATTATTCCATTTATTTCATTGTACCCAAGAAGAAGGGTTCCTTTAGCCCTATCCTGGTTCTAAAGGGAGTCAATAGTCATTGCGAGTGGCTTGTTTATGCATGGAAACCTTACGCTCAGTGATAATGGCAGTACAGCCATGAGTTTCTAACATCTCTGATTTGTCAGAGGTGTTTCTACGAGTACCCATTTGGCTGGAGCATCAACAGATTCTGCGGTTAGCAGTTTTGGAGCAACATTCAGTTTCAAGTGCTACCTTTTTAGTTTGGCCCAGGGCCTTCTCCAAGGTCCTGGTGGTGGTAGCGGCAGTGTCAAAACAGGATGGCATTCTGGCTCCCATACCTAGATGTTTGGATAATTTGGGCTAAGAGCATAGAGAGAGTCTTCAGGCCTTGCGCAAGGTGGTTTCCTTGCTGCAGTAACTAGGTTGGGTGGTAAACTTGGCCAAGAGCAAGTTACAGCCGTCTCAGACGCTGGAGTGTCTCTGTGTTCATTTCAACATTAAGTGCCATGCCATTCTTTGACGCTTATATATCCAGGGATACAAGAACACTTATATATTGCAGAAAGTATAATTTTTATTGAACAAGATAAGTATTCTTGGGAGATGCTGATGCCATTTCTCTGACAAACTGACAGCATCTCATCGTGTATATGAACTGATCCTTTTTTAATAGGTAAAATACAATATAGGACTAGGTTAGAAAATTCTAGAAGGGCATGAATATCCAGAGAATAATTTACATTGGTTGTCATGTCACCAGCATGATAAGATCATCCCTAAGCTAACCCTGAGTATTTCTCCAAGGTGGGGCCCATTTACCATCACTCTTTAGATAGTCCTTTGTTCTGTTAGAACCTTGCTGGTCAGGGCAGTTAACACATCTGAGGCTGTGTTTATAGATACCCCTTAGAAAGAGTGCCTCCATTGTGACTGTATAGCCTGAAGTTTCCAACCATTGCCTTATGCTTTGTGTGACCCTATACTTAGGCATCACAGTATGGTGCCGGCTTGGACTGCCTGTCCAGGTGTCCTGGGAATTGCTGCAGGTCAGGCTCAGCAAGTCACTTTGAGGTCACATAGGCTAAGATAGCAAAGGATTCTGGGTCGGTCACCTTCTCAATGTTGGTTTTCAGGCTCAGGCACACTTATCAACATGAAGCAAGGCAGGGTGTTCCTGCTGGAAGCCCACATTAGAAATGGATAGTGCAGGTGTGGCTCTTGACAGAAGCAATTCGCCCTGTGGTATGGTCTTCCCTGCAGGTGTTTGCTTGATGGTAGCCACCCTAGAAGTGGTTCCATGGGCAAGGGTGCATATGTGTCCTCTTCAGCGTGCTCTGCTTGCACAATGGAGTCCACAGTCTCATGATTTCTCAATAGGCTTCAGTTACTGGTGAAGATTAGCATCCAAATGCAGCAGTGGTTGAAAGCGGGTCATCTAAGGAAGAACATTTCCCTACGAACGCCAGACTGCTGGTTCTCCCAACAGATGCGAGCCTCCAGGGTTGGGAGGCTCACTGTTGGGAGTTGATGGCGCAGGTGCGATGGACTGCAGAGGAATCTCTCTGGAGCATCAAACATCTGGAAGCATGTGCCGTTTGGTTGGCATGCTTGCGATTCATTGACTGCTGGCAGGGTCAAGCACTCAGAGTTATGTCAGACACTACGACGACAGTGGCTTACATCAATCGCCAGGAAGGCACCAAGAGCCAACAAGTGTCTCAGGAGATAGCCCAGCTTTTGGAATGGGCGGAAGTACATCTTCAGGAAAGCTCCATCTCCCTCACTGCAGGAAAAGATAATGTAAAAGTCAATGTTTTTCAGCAGACAGTCTGGATCAAGGAGAATGGGAATTGTTGTACTAAGTGTTCTAGCTCATAGTGGACCACTGGGGCCTACCATTTATAGATTTGCTGGTGACATCGCATAGTATGAAGGTTCCTTCCCTTTTTTCAATCGCAGGGGAGATCTGAAGTCCTTGGATATCGATGCTCTCAAAGGGAGTGGCTGGAAGACAAGCTTTGGGAGGCTTTTTCCCTGGCTCACATTGGGCAGAGTGATTGGAAGACTGATGGATACATGGGGCTGGTGCTTCTCGTGGCTCCAGGTCTGCAGAGGCTCCTGGCGAGCTCTCCTTCCCAGTTATTGGTCCACAAAGACCTGCTATGGCAGGGACCTATTCTTCGTATAGATCTGTCTCGATTTTGTCTTTTGGTATGGTCCTTGAAAGGGCTTGGTTGTTGAAGTGTGGATATTCCACTGCTGTGACTTCTACCTTGCTTCGAACACAAAAGTTCTCCCCTCTTTGGCTTACGTTCGTGTTTGGAGAGTGTTTGGTGCTTGGTGTGAGGAATGAGGCATGCTTCTTTGTTCGGTTCAAGATCCTGTTCATTTTGGAATTCTTACAGGATATGTCACTTAAGAGCTTGGCCCTTAAATTCTTGAAGGTGCAGGTGGCAGCACTTGCCTGTTTTCAAAGATCAGGTGACTGGTGGACCCTTGTCGGCCCATCTAGATGTGGCCCAGTTTTGTAGGGGATTAGGCATCTTCGTGCTCCCTTGCAGTTGCCGTTACCCTCATGGACTCTTAATCTGGTTCTAGAATTTTGGTAAATTCCAGTTTTTGGCCACTACGTAGCCTCTCCTTGAAGTTAAATTTTTGAAGATGGTGTTTCTCAAGGTGAATTGTTGGATCCAAGCTGTGGTCTCTTTCTTGCCGGAAACCATTCCTGTGGGTGACTCCGGGGGGGGGGGGGGGGTCCAGCTTCAGACTGTTCCATTCTTTTGTGCTGGAAGTGGCTTCGGATTTTCATTTGAACCAATCAATTTCCCTGCCAGTACTGGACATGGAGAGAGATGTGGATGAATATCTTCTGTTGCAGACCTTGGAAGTCTAGGCATCTGATGTGGTATTGGAGGTTATTAAAACCTCTCAGACTTACCGCCTATTTGTTCTCCATGGTGGAGGTAAACAGGGTGAATCGGTGTCGCGGGCTACATTAACTCATCAGGTTAAGGAGGTTATGACAGCCACGTATGTGGATGCTGAGTAGCCGTTGCCTAAAAAGGTTAAACCTCATTCCACTAGAGCTCAGGTAGGGTCATGGGCAGAGCTTCGATTGTCTGCCATTTGTGATTTGCCGAGCTGCGATGTGCTCCTCCTTACACATTATTCCCAGCTATTACCGCCTGGATATGCAGGCTTGGGAGGATGCAGCCTCTGTTTGGGAGTAACTTTGGTACATCCCACTGGTCATAGATTAACTTGTATGAATACTGAGAAATGAGAAATTATTACTTACCTGATAATTTTCTTTTCTCTAGTGAAGACAGGTTAATCCACCTTCCCGCCCTTGGCTGCTGGTTTGTGGTTCTATGGTCCTCGTGAATGGCTGTGGGTCTGGGGATAAGTGTCAGTTTTAGTCCCTAGATTAGTGATGTTACACTCTTTTTGGCTGAGCTCAGTGTTTCCTGTTGCTGAGTAGTTGTCTATTAAGTTATAATCAAGTGTTAGTTTGTCCACAGTTGGCTTTTGCAGAGAATACTGGCGGGCTTATGTCAGTGCTGGGGAATATATATACCATGACGTCGGCTTTGCTCCATTTCCATCTGCTGGTAGGGATGCATAACTCACTACTTAGTGGATTAATTTGCCTTGACTAGAGAAAAGGAAATTATCCATTAGTCTTTTCCAACCCAGATCAGTCCAGGCAAGTGGGTTTATGCATCCTTACCAGCAGATGGAGGCAGAGAACAAAACTTTGAGGCACTTCGTTTTACGGATTCGGGAGTTTCCTTGCGCACTGTGCCTGTTTTTCTGCCCAAGGTGGTTTCCGAGTTCTACTTGAATCAGACGGTAGAGCTTCCGTCCTTCTCAGCGGACACATCGGCGGAACTATGCAAGCTAGATGTCAAGCGTATCCTCATTCACTATCTGGAAGTCACTAATGATTTTCGCTTGTCGGACCATATTTTGTTCTCTGGCATAGTCCAAAGAAGGGGGCCAAGGCATCAAACTACCATTGCTTGCTGGCTGAAGGGGGCGATTTCGGTGGCCTACATTGGAGCGGGTCGACAACCTCCGGCGGGTGTCAAGGCCCATTCTCTTCGAACTCAGGCTGCTTCCTGGGCGGAGATGCAATCGTTCTCGTTCCAGGAGATTTGTCGAGCAGCAACTTGGAAATCGTTACATACCTTTGCTAGTCATTATCGTCTACACATACAGTCGCCTACTTTTGACTCCTTTGACTCTAGGGTCATTCGAGCAGGGCTTTCCGGGGCCCATACTACGTAGGGAAGCTTTGGTAATCCCACTGTCTGGACTGATCCTGGTATGTACAGAGAAAAGAAAATGTATTCCTTACCTGCTAATTTTCGTTCCTGTAGTACCAAGGATCAGTCCAGACGCCCTCCCTGTCTGTTTATTGGGTTTGGGATTGCCTCTCTGCTCAAATTGTTGTTCAGTGTCTTTTTTCCTTTGGCTGATTAATTGTTCATTCTGCAAGTTTGTTGTTTGACACTGTTTTGTGCCCTTTGCACACTGTTATTTGTTACTTAATTCTATTGTTCTTGATCCATCCTGATTTTCCTCTTTGCTTTGATATATTCCATACTGAGGATTAGTATAGGGTGCACTACCTTATAAGGAAGCATCCTTCAAAGTTCTATTTGACTCCATCTGCTGGAAGGGGGAGATAACCCACTGTCTGGACTGATCCTTGGTACTACAGGAACGAAAATTTGCAGGTAAGGAATAATTTTCTTTTCTTACTGTTTCTCCTTTTTCCTTCCCTGTTGATACCTGAAGGGTGCCTCTGTACTCCTTTCTTCGACATCCTGATGATTTAGTTGTGGTTAAAACTGGATGGATGCCTCTAGGCTCCTCTGTATTCCTCCTCCTCCCAAGTAATGAATGTAGATTCATTCCTGAAAAGGCTTCAGTAGTCCACTGGACCTCTCTGGATGAGAGACTCTAACTCCTTCAGATGGTATTTTCTGGATCCAAGGGGACTTGGGCAGGTGACAAAACAATTCTTGTAACTAGGAAAACCCAAAAAGGCAGGAAAGAAATATGGAACAACCTCCTTCACCCTAACTCAAGAGGGCAGAATTCATTTCTCTCAAAGAGATAAAACAGGCACCTTTCCTCTAGTTCATTCACAGGCTTCATCCCTATAAGCCCTAGGGTCCTTTCTCTAGAAACATAACAGGAGCAGGCAAAGAGCCCTGAAAGGGCTAACTAAAAATCCACACCCTAAAATGGTGGTCCTGGGCTTTATATTCTGGGTCTCTGCCATTGTAATCTCCCACATGGGGGGGGCGGGGGTTAAACTCAACCATGTACTACTTCTCTCCTCCTTCTAATATCTTAGTAGGAATCCATGGGATTCTCTACATTTATATGAACAGCTCGTCTGTTTTTGCACTCAATCCATTTATGGCTGACCATTTACCTTATGAACAGCCTGTGTACTGATGTGAATCTACCAATGACTGACATGAGGCCCTGTGATCTGTTTTCTGAGTGTGGTATGTGTACAGTACAGTAATCTCTCTTGTTTTATATATTTTTTTCCTTTAGAACATTTGATTGAGTTGAGCAAATCTAAATATGCCAGAAATATTGTGAAGAAATTTCTAATGTATGGGTAAGTACAACAGATTTGGATTTTGTCTGTTGAATTTGTCATGATCCATACACAAGTGACAAAAACCTAACACTGTTCAAAAAAGTAATGAAAGGGATGGGAAGGCAATCTAGGAATGTTAAAAGAAACTTTGTATTCAACTTTGGCAGGAACTTTCACATTAGGTAAGCTTCACGACCTCTGTAAGTGTGCTTTGAGAAGGTTTTTCTATTACGCCAAACTAGTTTGGTGGCATTGAAGAAATAAAGATAATTTACGAAATGAGAGTGCACTGATCAGACTTGTAGGAATAGCCAAGGCTGCTGAAATACTTTTTGACTTCAATAAACTTTTTAGTATGTTAAAGGTCAGCATTGAGTTTTGTTTCTGCCTTCTTGACTCAATTAGCTGCAGAGCATGTAGTCAGTTAGCCGGATATAGCTATCCGGCTAACTTAACAGGGATATTCAGTGGCACAGCTGAATATACCCAGCTATCTTATAGTTAGCCGGATAAGTATATCCAGCTAACTTTAGGATAGCCCTGTGGTACCTGAAGACTTAGCCCTGTAAGTTATGCAGTTAATTATGCTCCTACCCAAAACATCTCCTGCTTGCCCCCGACTTATGCATCTAGAATTTAGCCGCATAAGGCATTTAATATTGCCAGTTAGCCATTTAGACTGTTATCTTTTCAGTTATCCATCTAAATGGCTTTTGAATATTGACTTCCACATGACGTACAAGTGTCCAATCTTCTTAGCAAATATGAGAGAAAATTATAATGCCAACCAATTAGAAAAATGTTGTGTTAACTAAGTAGCTAACTCATTGGTGTGCAAATTAGATGTGGTGACTTGTTTAACCTAGTGTATCACTAACATTTCTTTGAGACAGCTCCTGAATTTTCTTTGCTGGTACTTGCACTCTCCTCCTGGGATATCTCAATAAATGACTTTTCTCTCTTTTAGCTAGCTTGTCAGTATCAAGTGTTTCTTTCAGCCCACATCACCTCTCCAGCAATACTTTATTAAAGAATGTATGTTCTTTTCCCCTCTCCCACACCATAAGAAAGTAGTATATTGAAGAAGAATGATGCCAAGAGAGGCAACAAGAAAATCCCTAAATGTTTACTTGGCTGATGCAGTCGCAGTATGGGACCAATAAGAGGCAGGGGGGAGAACTGAGATCAGAAATGGAAAAACAGAGAGAATTTCTTTCTATGGGTGGTATGTCTGGGACAAGTTTTAAAGTCTGCTATGGAGTAATTTGCTCATAAACTAGCATCAGGCCAGCATCCTGGCTTGGCTGTGTACTGCGGTACAGGAAATTCTGTTTCAGATCTCACATTCAGCGTAAGCAGAAGAGTTGTACTCCAGCTCCTGGGAAAGGACTAGAGGGAGAAGGAATAGCTGCTGCTACTGTTGCAGCAACCTTTGCTAATTCTAGAGTGGCACAGAGTGGTTTAGTCCTGGACGAGACTTCCCCTTTAGCCTGCAGCCCATGACGACATGGGGAGGGAGAACTAAATGTAAAAACTGGAGGGGGAGAAAACAGCAAGAGAACCTAGTGTCTCGATCTCGGACTGTGCAGGTATGCAAACTGTTCCCTGTACGTACCTGGATCAGTCCAGACTCCTGGGTTTATTCCCCCCTGCCAGCAGATGGAGACAGAGAAAAGCTTCGCTGACACTGCATCATAAACCCCAGTGCCCCCTGCAGTTCCTCAATATTTCTCTGTCTCCAGCAGATGGCAGAGGGTGTGAATCCTGCAGTTCTGCAGTTTTCCTTTTTTTCAGCAATTTTTTCCTTTCGAGCCTTCCTCCCAGGGGTTTCTTTTGTTTTTTGAGAATCCTAGTGGGTTCTGCCCTGTCCAGTTGAAGCGGCCGAGCCGGGGGTTGGTGCCCTTTTGTGTGCTCAGTCTGTGCATTCGTGTGGTGTAAATCTGGTTGTCCAGATCCCTCCCCTTCACGAGGCAGCTGCAGGATCTATTAGATTTTTTTTTGGTTCCCTGTTTGAGATTTAGCCTGTTTTTTGTTTTTTTTTAAGGGCAGTTTGTCTCTGGGATAAAGGTAAAAAAAAAAAAAGACAAAGCTGTTTGCACTGGAGCACAGCTTCCTCTTCTTAGGTTGGGGTTAGTTAGGGCTTTTTCTCCCTTGGGTGGCTTCCCCTCTTTGAATGGCTCACGGCAGGGCATGCTGCTCGTGCGGCTTGGTTTTCTTGTGCCTAAACAGGTCGGGGCTGTGCTTGGGATGTGTGGACGGTGGGGAGGGCTCCTCCGGCCCCCCACCAGCTAAGCAGCGGTGTGTTTCGGGCGGTTTCGTGCCGGCTGCGAACAAGGTCTCTAGTGCGGCTGTGATCCCTCACCCGGCCGATGCGGGAACGATGGCCATTTTGGATTTCTTGGCAGCAGTTCCCCGTGTTGTTTAGGGGGGGCATGGTCCCCCTGTATTTGTCTCGGTCCGTTCTGAGGTGGGGAACGGTCAGGGAGGGCTGGAGGGGGAGGAAAGCCCGTTGCTGCCGGTTTTTCAGCCAGGCCCTGCAGGGGTTGGTGCAGGGAGGCCGTTTCTACGGACTTTATTCTCTTGCTCCATGATGCATATTTGGCCAGGCAACAGGCAGCTTCGGGGACTAGCCATTCACAACCACTTCCAGTTCAGCTCAACGGGGGGGCTACAGGGGGTTCCAGTCGGGGCACTATACCCAGTAGGAGAGTTCCCTTTTTGGTGACTCTTCTGCAGGAGATGAGCCCAGCATGTCCTCTGGGGGTGCGGGGGATGAGCTTGACCAAGGAGCACCGGTGGGTCCGGTTCATCCGGCAGCCGGGGTTGCAGGTCAAGGGCATGATCCAGTGTTTTCGATCCATGAGGCAGAGGACCCTAAAGTGGTGCACCTTTTTAAAAGGGAAGAGCTAGATGTTTGCTCCCCTTGGCTTTCAGGTCCTTGGGGTGAAAATGTCCCAAGAGGACCAGGATTTGGAGGGAGCAGACCTGGTCCTGTATGGCATGCGGGCTCCCCTGACTTCTTTTCCGTACCACAAGTCTGTTAGGAAGCTGGTGGAAGCGAAGTGAGGGATTCCTGATTCTGGCTTAAAGGTTGGCATGTCCATGGGAAAGCTCTATCCCTTACCCGAGCAGGATTTGGAGGGGTTTTTTCTTTCCCTAAGGTAGACTTGGTGGTTTCAACGGTTACTAAGAGAACCACGATTCCTGTGATTGGTTCAGCCGTGTTGAAGGATGTGCAGGATCATAAGATGGAGATAACACCTCAAATGGATTTTTGAAGTGATGGCTCTGGGCTTGCGTGTGGCTGTTTTTGTTCCAGTGTTTTGCAGCTTGCTTGTCTTTGCTGGGTGCAACAGCTCCAGGAAAACTTACCGCAATCAAGTGAAGACGC
The DNA here is from genome assembly GCF_901001135.1 of Rhinatrema bivittatum. Classification (NCBI taxonomy): domain Eukaryota; kingdom Metazoa; phylum Chordata; class Amphibia; order Gymnophiona; family Rhinatrematidae; genus Rhinatrema; species Rhinatrema bivittatum. Next base: position 527,114,815 of record NC_042615.1, on the reverse strand, counting down.
GGACATGGCCGAGAGAGTGGAAGCAGCGGTGGCTTATGGGGCGGATGCTCTCTTTGATTTGGTGCGTACCTCATCGAGGGTTATGGCTTCGGTCATGGCTGCCAGAAGGTTGCTCTGGCTCTGCAATTGGGCAGCGGATGTTTCCTCCGAAGCGCACTTGGCTTCATTGCCTTTTAAGGTCAACTCTTGTTTGGGAAGGACCTCAAGCAGCTGATGCAGTCGCTTGGGGACAATAAGGCCCTCATGTTGCCCGAGGCTAAGCCTAAGGTTAAGAGGTTTTTTCAGGCAAAATCTCATTTTCAGTCCGACAGGAGGATGCGGCCGTAGCATGTGGCTTCAGGGCCTCAAAAGGCAATTTTTTTTCTCAGGGGCAGTCCTTTCGTGGTGCCCAAAGGTCTTTCAGGGGCGCTGCCAGGGGATCTTCAGTGGGAGCCAAGTCCTCACAATGAGGCGAGGCTGGTCCACTCGTCATTCCTACTATAGGTGGTCGGTTGCAGCAGTTTTACGACGAGTGGACCAAAATCACTCAGGACCACAGCGTGGTAAGAAATGGCTACGCTATAGAATTTGCTCGGCCCATGTGCGAAATTTTCCTAATTTCCTCCTGTGGCGCCCCAGACAAGAAGTCTGGTTTAAGTGACTCTAGATCGCCTACATTGGCTAGGGGCTGTGGTTCCGGTTCCCTGGGCGGAGCTCTGCCTGGAGAAATATTCCATTTATTTCCTTGACCCCCAAGAAGGAAGGCACTTTTCGGCCGATACTCGATTTGAAAAAGGTCAATACAGCACTGAAGGTGCCGTGCTTCAGGATGGAGACCCTGAGATCAGTCATAGAGGCGGTTCGTAAAGGAGAGGTCTAGAACGGGTAGATGTGAATCTGTTATTTACTCTTTCGGATAGTAGAAAGACTAGGGGGCACTCCATGAAGTTAGCATGGGGCACATTTAAAACTAATCGGAGAAAGTTCTTTTTTACTCAACGCACAATTAAACTCTGGAATTTGTTGCCGGAGAATGTGGTTAGTGCAGTTAGTATAGCTGTGTTTAAAAAAGGATTTGATAAGTTCTTGGAGGAGAAGTCCATTACCTGCTATTAAGTTCACTTAGAGAATAGCCACTGCCATTAGCAATGGTTATATGGAATAGACTTAGTTTTTGGATACTTGCCAGGCTCTTATGGCCTGGATTGGCCACTGTTGGAAACAGGATGCTGGGCTTGATGGACCCTTGGTCTGACCCAGTATGGCATTTTCTTATGTTCTTCTTAACACTCTGGTGGACAGGGTGTACCTCTCTCAAGACCGGGTCCTGAAAGTTCAGGTGCAGATCCGGCAGCTTTTACAGTTGCGCGTACCCAAAGTCTGGGACTATTTGCTGGTTCTCGGCTCAATGGCCTCCACACTGGACTTGGTTCCGTGGGTGTTTTCCCATATGAGTCTCTGCAGATGGCGTTGTTAGCTTGGTGGAAGCCGGTGTTGGAAGAGTATCATCTGCTATTACCTCTCGAGGGCTTCGCGAAGGAGAGTGTCTCGTGGTAGCTTCAGCCTACCAATCTTGTTCGAGGAGTGGACTTCTAAGTTCTGGATTGGGTGGTGGTCACTACCAATGCCATTCTCTCTGGATGGGGAGCAGTTTGTTAGTATCATTCGGTTCAGGGATCCTGGTCCAAGAGAGAGTCTGCATGATCTATCAATTGGCTAGAGACCAGGGTGGCCTGCTTAGCCTTGCGGGAGTTTCTGCCACTGCTACTGGATCAAGCAATATGAGTTTTGTCGGCAATGCGACAACAGTGGCTTATATCAATCGACAGGGCGGAATCAAGAGCTGGGCAGTAACTCGGGAAGTGCAGGAGTTAGTTCTCTAGGTGGATCAAAAGCTAGAGCAAATAGCGATATTCCACATAGCTGGAATCGAAAATGTTCAAGTGGACTTTTTGAGTCGGACATGCTTAGATCCGGGCGAGTGGGATTTATCGGAAACCGCAATGCAGCTGATTCAGAATCATTGGGGATCTTCTCATGTAGACTTAATGGCGACTAGTCAGAATACCAAGGCGTTTTGATCTTTCAGTCACAGAAGGCAGCATGGGACCGAAGGGGGTCGACTTTCTAGTTTTGCTGTGGCCTCGGGGGGTTCTACTTTGTTTTTCTGCGTCGAATAGAGAAGCACTGCAGCGAAGTGATTCTGGTAGCCCCGGAGTGGCCTCTGTGTCCGTGGTTCGCGGATCTAGTCAACCTGGCGGTGGACGGGCCACTTCACTTTGGCCACCTGACGCGTCTCCTTCATCAGGGGCTCATATTTTTAGATCAGGCTGCTCACCTTTCTCTAGTGGCATGGCTTTTGAGAGGAGGCGTTTGAGGCGGAAAGGTTATCCAGAATCTGTCATCACTATGTTACAGTCTAGAAAGAAGTCTACTAACCCTATCTTACATTAGAGTATGGAAGGTTTTTGAGTCCTGGTGCTCCGCTAAGGGCGTGCGTCCACGCAAGGCTTTAATCCCTGACATTCTTATCTTTCTTGCAAGATGGCTTCACCGAGGGCTTGTCTCTCAATTCGCTTAAAGTGCAGGTAGCGGCGCTGGGCTCTCTTTGTGGCAAAATTGCTGGTTCCCCTATTTTGGCTCATCCGGATGTCATTAGGTTTCTTAAGGGGGGGGGGGGGGCAATGAATCTGCGGCCTCCGGTTCGGAGGTCCTGCCCATTTTGGAGTCTTAATCTCGTGCTTAGTGGTTGGTGTGAAGCTCCTTTTGAACCGCTCTGGAGGTCAGCGTTGAAGGATTTGACTCTTTAAGGTGTTTTTTTTTTGTGCCATCTGTTCGGCTAGGAAGCTTTCTGAATTGCAGACTGTCTTGCCGTGATCCTTTCCTTCAGATTTCTGATGCGGGAGTTTCTTTATGGATTGTACCTTCATTTTTTACCAAAGGTAGTCTCAGCGTTTCATGTCGATCAGTCTGTAGAATTTCCGGCTTTTCCTGCCTTAGCAGTATCCGATCCTCAGGCGAGGGAGCTCAGACGTTTGGATGTGTGGAGAGCTTTTTTCCGTTACCTCGAGGTTATGAATGAGTTTAGGAGGTCCGATCATCTCTTTGTGCTGTGGAGTGGTGTAAACAAAGGTTCCAAGGCTTCTAAAGCCTCTATTGCGCATTGGTTGAAGGAGGCGATTGCGTTCTACGTTCATGACGCGGGGTTGTCTGGTTCCGGCTCATTCTATGTGTTCGCAAGTGACCTCATGGGTGGAAGCACAACTTGTTTCTCCACAGGAAATTTGCACGGTGGCGACTTGGAAATCGTTGCATACCTTTTGCAAGGCACTATCATCTAGATATGGGATCCCTTTCTTTTGGCGAGTGTTTTGCGAGTGGGACTCTCCAGGGTCCCACCCTGGATAAGGGCTTTGGTATATCCCAGGAGTCTGGACTGATCCGGGTACATACAGGGAAAGGAAAATTGGCTCTTACCTGCTAATTTTCGTTCCTGTAGTACCACGGATCATTCCAGAATCCACCCAATTAGGGAAGGGGGAGAATTGGGGGGAGAATCATCCGCTCAGCTGAAAGATTGTTCTCTGATGCATTCGGTTTTGTTGGAATCAGTTTACTTGTTCAAAGTTTTTTGCTCTTTCTCTATCTTCTCTATCTTCATTTGCTGGCAGGGGGGAATGAACCCAGGTAAGAACCAATTTTCCTTGATATCCACTCTTTTCATACTTTCTAGTTCTTGGGAAGATCATCAAGGTATGAAAATGTTCATAAGTTTCAGAATAAGTTACTAAAGCCTGCCAGTGCTTGCAACTGTCTCTGAATCTGCTACTGATATAATGGTGGGTTTGCTGCAGAGGTTCATGAAGCATGAATATCAGGGGAAAGATGCAAGATTAAATAAGCTAAGGAGGGTTAAGTTAATTTTTATTTTAAAAATTGTTCTCTAAACTCACATAAAAACAAAGTTTTTTTTTCAAAAAGTCAGACACATTTTTGTGAATAATTTATACATTTAGAGGTCCGTTTTCAAAAGCCATTTAGACGGATAATGTAATAGTTAACCATCCAAATTACTTACTCAGCTATATTCAACCTTTATACATCTAAATTCTAGCCGGCTAATAAGTTAGGAGGCTAGAATTTAGCTGGTAAAGTTAGGGGCGGTCCAGGGGCGTAACCAGGAGGAATTGAGTTAATCAGCTAACTTTCATCCGGCTAACTCTGAATACTTAGCCGGCTAAGTCTAGTCGAGTCAAAGAGCTGTCCTCAAGTTATCCAGCTAACTAATTAAGATAGCAGGCTATATTCAATAATATGGCTATACTGTTGAATATGCCTCCAGCAAACTTTGCTATCCGGTCTGTCTGAAGAATGGAAAAAAAGCTATTTTATTTTTGTTTTTTTTATTTCATCCTGCATCCTCTTTTTTTTTTTTTTCTCTTTGTGTGTCTGGTTCAGGACTAAGCAGCAAGTGGCAGAAATAATAAAAAGCTTCAGAGGACAGGTGAGAAAACTGCTGCGTCATGCCGAGGCCTCGCATGTGGTGGAGTATGCATACAATGACAAGGCCATCCTGGAGCAGAGGAACATGCTAACGGAGGAGCTCTACGGAAACGCCTTCCTTGTGTACAAGGTAATGACCTAGCTCTTGCTGCTTGTCCTTTTAAGGGCTTGAATCACACACATTTTGAATGGCTGCGAAGGCCGTGGTTCGCAGATCTCATCAATCTAGCGGTGGACAGGCCCCTGCGCCTCAGTCATCTCCCTCGTCTCCTCCGGCAGGGGCCTGTATTTTTCGACCAGGCCGATCGCTTCTGTCTAGCGGCCTGGCTTTTGAACGGCGTCGCTTGAGGCGCAAAGGTTATAGGGAGGAGGTCATCTCCACCCTGCTGCGAGCCCGGAAGCAGTCGACTTCTCTGGCCTATGTGCGCATCTGGAAGGTCTTTGAGTCCGCATGTACGGAGGCGGGTGTCCCGGCGCGCTCCGCCTCGATCCCTTTGGTTCTTTCTTTTCTTCAGAAGGGTCTCTCTAAGGGTGTCTCCTTCAGTTCCTTACGCATTCAAGTCTCTGCACTCTGCTCTCTCCTGGGTCGGGTGGATGGTCATGCCTTAGCTGCTCACCCGGACGTGATTCATTTCCTGAGGGGCGTTAGACACCTCCGCCCCCCCCCCCCCCTTTCGGGCCACGTGTCCATCTTGGAGTCTCAACCTGGTCCTTCGTGCTCTCTGTGCGACTCCCTTTGAGCCTCTTCGCCACACTACGCTCAAGGATCTTACTCTTAAGACTGTCTTTCTAGTTTCTATTTCCTCTGCTCGTCGTATTTCCGAGCTTCAGGCGCTGTCCTGTCGGGAGCCCTTCTTGCGTTTTTCTGATTCCGGGGTCTCTCTCAGGACGGTTCCTTCCTTCTTGCCTTAAGGTTGTCTCCGCCTTTCACGTCAACCAGTCGGTAGAACTCCCCGCGTTCTCTCCGGAGGAGATTGCTGGTACGGCTGGGGGTGACCTCCATCGGCTGGATGTCAAGCGAGTCTTGCTTCGTTATCTTCAAGTCACCAATGACTTCCGCATATCGGACCATCTCTTCGTCCTTTGGAGTGGTCCCAACCGGGGTAAACAGGCTTCTAAGACCACGATTGCGTGGTGGTTGAAAGAAGCCATTTCCTCAGCATATCTTTGTCAAGGTCGTCCACTTCCTGAGGGTCTGAAAGCCCATTCTCTGCGTTCTCAGGCTACTTCGTGGGAGGAGAGTCAATCTGTCTCCCCGCAGGAGATTTGCAGGGCTGCCACTTGGACGTCTCTGCACAGTTTTGCTCGGCACTACCGTCTGGATGTCCACGCCCCGGTGTTCGGTTCCTTTGGGCGGCAAGTGCTTCGAGTGGGACTGTCTCTGTCCCACCCACTTTAGGGAAGCTTTGGTACATCCCACTGTCTGGACTGATCCGGGTACGTACAGGAAAGGAAAATTAGTTCTTACCTGTCTGATGTCTCATCCTATATTTTCTTTGGTGGGGTGGGAGGAGTGGGAATAGCAGTGGCACCTTTTTATGGCCGTGGAGCACTTGGTGTGGAATGTCTAGTAGTTTCTTATTTTAATAAGCCCAGTTATGTGCATGTTTCTGTGTCTTAAGTCTGCAGTTCACCCAACGTTGGCTGAAGTGTTGGAGGCTCACCCTGAGAAGCAAGAAACTATCATGGAGGAAATGAAACAGATTCTTACACCAATGGCACAAAAGTAAGAAAAACAAGCCTTGGCATTTCCTTTTCTTTGACCTTGGTAGTTCCTCCTTTCTCTCTCTCTCTTTTTTTTTTTTTTCCCTTTCCTTCCATTTCAGTCAGAGTCCGTGTTGGGATCCTGGTGCCATGAGCCTTCATTCAAAGCTACCCGGGGATTTCTCCCTATTTTAATTGACTGACTCTCCCACTTTGGTCATTGCAGCAACAGTCCTGAATCGGGGAGCCATGCCCCAGGGTTCCTTCCATAGCCTTGGATCATGGGCTGTAAATCCGAGCACCACTTTAGTGATGACCATGATCTTGAAGGTAGTAGATGGCACCAGACGTCTGGTGAAGGAAACAGCAGTAAGCTCCCCTGGTATATGCTGTGGAGCTAACTGCTTGTAGGTGTGGCTCAAACTTCTTGTGGGTATATCCTCTGTAAATATCACATGCAATATATTAGAAGATACACAGGTCGCAGTGACATTTTTTCCCCAAATTTTTTATGAGGAAATCTGAGTGCATGTTATAATCCAATAACTATAGAGAGGTCAGTATTGAAAAAAGCCTCCAATGGATAACTTATTTGGTTATGGACAAGAGGATCAGTTATCCCAGATATTCAGTGGGATAAATGTCCTGCTTAATATCCTCAATTAAAGTTATTCTGCTGTCTTGCTGGATAACTTAAACCTAAACAGCTATCTTTTGAATATTGCTGGTTTTAATTTATCTGGGCTTC